>NW_019525123.1:4062682-4104174 GCF_002814215.2 Seriola lalandi dorsalis | reverse complement strand
TTTATAGACTATTAGCTTTGGGAAATGTTTATATTGTTGTTTGATCAATTAACCACTTGTATCATGATTAATTACTCCTCTCTGCCATTATTAGTGCAAGTAGTTTTATGATATTTCATTTAATGTTTTGTGGAAACACAGGAGAAGATGAGTGACGCCCCTGATACATGCGCCAGCCCCCAGGGGATAAAACAGTCGTGAACAATTCACACATGTCCAGGAGTCAGAGAAAGAAGAGAAGTCAGAAGTCAGATTCAGAGATGACAAGAGTGCAGAAAAACCTGAAAGGTGAGAAGAGGTCAGAAATGCGAAAAAGTTAGAAACTCGGTGAGATGCTAAGAAGGAAGAAGATGCGAGAAACGAAGCTAAAAGTTAGAGGCTGAAAAGCTGAAGCTAGAAAAACGATGTAGAAGTTTAGAAGTTTAGAAGCTGAGAAGTTTGCTCAAAGCTCAGAGTCCTCAAAGCCCGGCTCTGTAGCCATGTCTCTTTCTCATGTAAACTCTTAGCTCTAAGCTGCTAGCCACAAACTCATGGCTCTTAGTAATTTTTACACTTTTCGCGTCTTTTATTTTTCTTTGCCACAAGCTCCAAGTAACATCATTTTTGTCTACATGCGCGTTCTTTTATTTTTATAAGCCAAGTCAAGACCAACTGAACCAAAACAACAGAAGTGCCTCAGAGTCATTTTGTAACTTTTAAATCATCGTCAAGTTTCCCTTTTGAAGATTTTGACAACTTTAGAGTCATCTGGTCAACGCCAGTCTCCTCTAAGGTTATCCAGCCAGAGTGAAGAGCATTAGAGTTTATTTCGCATCAACCCGCAAGAGACGCCAGCAGATGACACCTCTGCACGACCGCCTGCAGAAAAGTCAACCAGAAAACAAGAGTGCCCGAGACAGAAAGTCTCCTGGCAAACTCCACCAGAGCTGAACCGCTGAGACACCGGCAGAATCCGTCATCGTGATAACGGGACACGGCCTCCAGGAGAATCCACCTAGAGCCCGCGTCTCCAGGGTTACCACGGCAGCCAAAGCCACCTGGGTTCCAGCCGAGGGTCTTCAGCTACAGCGCAACTCACAGTAGGCCGGTCTTAACACTCTGCTCATGACTGGGTTGATGTCGAAATATAGCAATATTTAATCATCAAACCTAATTCGTAGATGTACCATATTCTCTCCCACCATTACCAACTCATCACACTGCTCATTTCCTTATTATTTTCATCTTTATGATTATTACACCTTGCATTTACTCTGTAGATATTAGTTTAGTTAATAAACTCCTTTATTTACACCCAGTTGTTGTCCTGTTGTATTCTTTTGACATAGAGACTGAAGATCCATTGAATTGAGAAGTCATGGCTTCCGATATGAGATTGATAAATTTGACAATGAAGTAATTCATTGTTGTCCTCCTAGAGGACTGGTGCCCAATTTCATTGAGAGTAAATTCTAAAATATGGCGTTAACGCTACAGCCAGTATACATCCGTTCAACATTTTAATCTCAAGCACAGTACAACTGCTAGTCTTCTTATTGTTTTTTGTTGCAGTAGGGCTGCTTAATCTGAGACACATTCAGAGAGTTTTATTAGACTGCAATAAGACCCAAATTGATGTAAACTGCATCTGCTGTTGGCTCATTATATGATTCTGAGAGGAAGACCTGGAAAACTGGGAAGCAGGAATTAAGATAGCCTACCATCAATTTTGTGTAAACTTAATTCTTACTGAATTTAAGAATTATTATAATATAAGAATACCTTTATTGTCTGTCACAAGTCTTTTCTTTGACAAGATGAACAACAAATGCACGTAAACATTTTAAAACACACAAATACAGACACATGGAACATGGACTAAAAATTAACAGTGTTGTATTTTTAAATGCAAATGCAAGGCATGTGCAAAATGAATGCCATAGAATGTAAAACCTGTCATAAATAACATATAGACTAGCCTGAGACCAAATAGACAAATAGTAAATGAAAAAAAACAAAAAGTTCATTCATTCGGATCTGTCCATTAAGACATAAAGTTCATGTCACTAAATGTGGGGCCTGGCTCATTCTTTGCTGCCTGTGATTTGTTTCAGTAACTCTACAGACTCTAAAAGCACACTTGTAATGCATCTCTGAGGAACTGGGTATCTGTCTTCCTTTTGTACTTTACTGTGCTGAATTAATTTCTAATAATTAATGGGAACTGTTCTATACAGTTAGAATCTCTGACAATCTTTGAATCATCTCAGAGCAGCAGAAGAAATACCTTTATTACTGCTCCTCTTCTTCCCCCGCTTGTTCTTCTTCTCCATTTCTCCCTTCTTCCTCTTGACATGTGTCACATTTTGGGCTTCTGCTCTCGAGGGATAAATGCCAGATTACATGGTGTTGTATTTTTATCCGTAGTACATTAACCGGCGGAGCTTACAGCATCAAAGCTTGGAGGAGATCAGCACACAAGCATGCACACACACACACACACACACACACACACACACACACACACACACACACACACACACACACACAGATGCACACTCATATCAGAGCGGAAACAGAGTGTAAAGTGACTCCTTTGATCTCTCCCTCCCTCCTATTCCTAATTTTCCTAATTACCCTAGTGACACACATACTACACACACACTCACAATGCACAGATACCCTAGCACGTACACACACATGACCAGAATGAGATTAATACATCCTGGGACCCATGAAATCTAAATCATTGAAAAAATTCTGAATTAGATGTCAGATGTTCATCTGCCAGACCTTGCAGGATGTGTGATTACACACTGATTCTATAAAATTATGAGATGATAGAGCCGAAAGATATCTATAGCTTCCAGCTTCTTGAATCAGTGGCTTTACATTTTTCTCATAAACACAGTGAAGTCATTAGATTAGATTACATTTATTAATCCCACAACTGGGAAATTCACTCACCACAGCAGAAAATAAACATCTATGGAATAAACATCTATGGAAATATACATCAAACATACACCAAATATACACCAATATGTATGCATGTATGACTCCTTTGGCATCATCTACAAATTACATAGTTCTTTCCTTGGTAGATACTTGGTGTATCCTTTCATGTCAGCAGTAGACAGCTTTTAGGAAATGGCCTGAGGTTCCACTGACACAAACACCAAGAATGATTCAAATATTACATGCTGGATTAAAATTATCCACCATGTAATATTATCCATGATTAATGCTTGTATACAATGGTAGCCATCAGATGTCTTCTCCAAGTTTGTATCAAATTTACATTTACTACAGTTTCATGTGTAAAACACAATAGATATATAATAGAACAAAATCAACTGTTTTTTTCATTATTACTATAATGTTCAGTCTGAAAAGAAAACGTATCTGAATTTTCCAAGTCAAATTACAAAATACCAAAGCGGTGACTTTTTGCAACATCATCACTCTGCCAAAACTCAAACACATCATTAATGTGATATTTTAGAAAAATTCTAGCATAATTTAAACCCAAAACCTGAGCCAAATGGTTTTACTCACTTCATGCACTCTTCTGCACTAATATTACTACTGCTTTTTGTGTCTTTGGTTTGACTTTATATTGAAGATGATTGTAAACTTGAATCATACACTGACTGACTAATGGTTTAAAAAATCAGGGATAAAAAGGACAGCATCATTTAAGGTTAATATCCTATATTTGTATGTATCTGATCAATAATTTAATGAAACCAGTCCTAACAGTAGTAAAATCCATCAAATGCAAAAGAAGTGGAGAAAACTGGAGTGCCTCACTAGCTCATCAGTTACCAACAGGACCGGTGTGAGCCATTCTGGCTGCTGAGAGTGCTGCCTTGTTGACCTTTGGGTGCTGTCAACTGATCAATGAGGGAATATTTTGCTTTGTTTCCACTGCTGTTGCTAGGTGTGTGAAGAGCCTCACACTATACTTCATGAGGGCGTTTAGAGGTTGGAGTGGTGGGGAGAGGTTTTGCACTGGGCGTGTGCATGTGGTGCACTGAAGACTGAAACAGTGTGTGTATGTGTGTTCATGGTAGGGGTTATTTGCTTGTAGGGGAGATGTAGCATCAGTCAGTTGTTGAGAGGCTGGATTGTCTCTACCGTACATGCTGTTTAGGTAAAATCAATAAGGATCTATTCATTGAGTGCTTCACTCCAGGCTTGTGTGTCATATCCAGTGTGTGTGTGTGTGTATTTCTCTTTACAGGTTTTGAAGTGTGTGCATGATCAGCTTTTTACCCCTGGAAGGGAAATTTGATTTGCTAGTTTGACTTTTCACCAGTTGAGGTTAACTCTACCGTTGCTCCAAGCCGCAGCTGTAGCCTCCAATAAATCATGAGGCCTTGTTTCTAAGTGCTAAAGAGGTTCATCATTGTGTTTAATTTTTTTTTTTAAGTATATTTTTTGGGGCTTTTATTGGACAGGATAGTAGAGAGAGGCAGGAAATGGGGAGGCAGAGAGAGGGGGAATGACCAGCAAAGGCCATCCAATGCAGGACTCGAACCAGGGCCAACTGCAGCGAGGACGGTGACTCTACACATGGGGCGCCTGCTTAGACCACTATGCCACACAATGCCCCTGTGTTTAATCTTTAAAGAATATATGCTGTTCGCTGAAACCCCAGATTATCTGGTGTGCACCACAGGCAAGTAGAACTAAAGTGTTGATTGATCAATGAATCGACAGATTAAGTTTGATAAGTGATTAATTGAACAATATTTGAAGCAATGATGAACAAATTAATTGATAATGAAAATAACTGTTACATGCAACTGTACAATAACGTTTTTCTATTTTGCATTTTTGATACACTTGCTATTTTCTTGCTATTTTTTTTGCTCTTTGGGTAAATGAGAGTCATTTGAGGTTGAGTGGAGTGTTAATGTCTGTCTCTGTTTCTCTGTGTGGGGTACATACTCCCACCAGGGGTGGCTGACAAGAGATGACTGTGGCTTACCACACACTGTGAGTGCTGCTCTTCTTTAATCTCCCTCCCTCTCTTTCTCTCTGTTTTTCTCTCCCCCATCTTAATTTCTCTCAACCCTGACATGTAAAAGCATTCCCTCCCATCTTAACCACTGAGCTAATCCTTCAGCAGGTTTTTGGGGGTATCGTGCTGTTTTGGGGCTCTTCTACTGACACAACGGTTTAGTATCATAATGGCTTGCAAACACCTGTCCAATTAGGCTGATTGTGATGCACCTCAAACTACTAGACAGATCCTGTGGTGTGGCACAGAGATTTAGCAAAATGCACTAAGTACTTCTGCTCTGGAAGGATGTTTTTGCAGTTTTGTGACAAATGTCTTTCTGTAAATCCAGGTTTAGTGAAGGGTAATTGAGGGGACTTCAAGAGTCAGTTGTCAGAAAAGCACAAAAGTCTTTCCACTAAATTTAAGTCCCAACATCAGTTTGCTCTGTGTCACAAAAGTGGAGAAAATTATTGGTTGTCCAAGGTTTATGGGTGTGTTTTTTAAAAAGCTTTTTTATAGAGTTGAATTCAAACACGTCTGAACTTAAAAGTAGTGGCTCTGGCTTAACGGTTTTTGTGTTTTTTTTTTTACTAAAAAGTAGGTGAAGAAGAGGTGACACAATAAGAAGAGACGTTTTAGACAGTGTCTAGTGTATTTTGTAGCACATGATCACTCAGTTTAAAAAAATATTTTTGATAATTCACTCACATACATATTGGCATATTGTAACATTGCTCTTTAAACTACACAATACAGTTATAAAAACCATGCCTTCTGTCACAATCACCTTGTTCATATTTTCTTAACTCCCTCTATTGATCAATGCCAGGTTGACATGTGTGCACAGGGATGGGATGTTAAGGGAATGGCATTGGGTGGCATTACATTTAAGGACTGAATATACATTGTTTTTTATTCTTTTTTCTATGTGCAATAATAAATGATGTAATAAATGATGTAACTGATGTGTGTGCTTCAGTAAGTGTGAAGGTGGTGGGAGCATTCCACAGGCTCTTGAGCTGGTTTAGGAAGACATCACTCTCCAGGCCAGGGAGATAATGAAGCACAATGTAGAGAGATAGATAAGATGATAGACTTATGAACATCCCTGTCCCTCGTTTTCCCCCTCTCTCTCATTTGCTCTCTTGGTCACTCTCTTTCAAACTCTCATCACACACACGTGCACACACAAACAAACACACACACAAACAGGAAATGCAGTTTGTTTTTTTCCTTCCATTCAAGCACACTCTTGTTTTCTTCCTGAGAAATGATTAGAAGAAAATAGTTGGCAGATAGACTGATAGAGAGAGAGGGAGAGAGAGAGAGTGAGAGAGAGATGAATGGAGACATGAAGGGACATGTCATACCATTCACAGGGCACAAGGTCTGACAGGAACCCTCAGGACGTGGCACTCATTTCAAGTGGGGTCCAAATGGAGTTGGCACCAGGCTGTCATAGCTCTCTAGTTAATTAGAAGACATTGTCATTCTGGCTTAAAGAGGGCAGTTGGAAATCACAATCAATTACATCGAGGTTATAACACGAGTTTGGCACCATGAGTCAGCTTGTCACAGCTTGTCACAGCTTATCTGATGCTGACCATAATGGCTTCATACTATACACTGATGGTCAATGATGGCATGTTTACATGTCTTGTACTGTATAGTAATGCAAAATCAGGCTTTTGGATGCTATTCTATAAAAGAATGTCTGGACTCGTAGGCTTTTTTAGTAATTTAAAGCATAATAATTTGTTCAATATAAGGAAGAATATACTCCACAAACAAACAAAAACAAATACTGCACAAAAGAGAATAAGAGAAGTATATCAGTTGCTTTTATTATCTTTGTTTGTACAGATGTAAAAGTGTGCATGAAGTCTCACATTTGGCCTTTTCAGACAAGTTCAGAGAAAATGTTTCTACTCTGTATGCAGAATCTTTCAACAAAACCATCAGCAGCAAACCACTCAGTGCCTGATCCACATCTCTAAACACAAAGGAAAATGCCTGTCAAATCTTGAAAGAAATCATGTACCTGCATTTGAAAATCCATTAGGCAAGGCAAGGAAGCTGGAGTAACCGAGAGCAGTGGAAGTAGATGAAAGGGTGAGTCAGTCGATGGTGCTGATGTGTATTTTGAACATGGAACTCAAACTTGGCCACATGGGTGAAAATAGAAAAGTTTATGGACACATGGTCAGGCTTCTGTGTAAGTTTCCACAGACGTGAGTGCACTCTGGGTTGTAGATATGGACATGCGCATACACAGAGGCATGCACATTGCCCTCTGTCTCTCAGACCCCCTGGTGCTGAAACCAAAAAGCTACAGGAATGCACACAAATCACCGCTCATAGACAGGAGGAATAGTGGAGAAGGGCAGGAAGGGTAATCAAACGAGAGAGCACTTAAGGAGAAAACGGTAGGCTGTTGTTCTGGTGCTGCTGTCCCTGTCTTCTGTAAAATGAAGGCTTGTTCTTCTCTCTCCATTATCTTCGTTGTATTCTTCAATCTCCCCATCTTTTAGGCAAAACCAGTTCCCAGAAAACCGCTCTCACACCACCTCCGATTGAAAGGAAAGTGCTTATTGTTTTCATTTTGCTGCTCACCCTGCATCCATCTTTCTGTGTGTAAGAAACAGAAATGTTGCCCCTCAGCTTTGTACCTTTGCAGCGGCTGAGGAGAGCCTCACATATTTGAGATCACTACACCTAAGAAGGGCAGGAAATATTAGTTTTTTTAAGTTGGCCTCATCTGGTGTTATTTTCCTCTTAAAACCACTCAAAGCCAAATGAAATCACTCAGGGAAAGATAAGTGAGACTTGCAAATTATCAGAGAGAAGGGATAGATCACAGACCTTGTATCCACTTGATTGCAGCTGGAATCAAGACATAGGAATGAATAGGATGAGTCAATTAGTATCAACAACCTGGAGTTCAGTGCTCCCCCCCGTTCGTGTAAAATTCTATTTTTTAAATGTATTTTCCACCTTTTTGTTAGCAGTTTGGTCGCCCATTGTACCATGCACTGCTGTCCTTATCACTGCTAACTTGACTATTGGCTCTGGAAGGGTGTAGACAGCCATGTGTTAACAACCTGTTGTGTTTGTTGAAGGTACTGGTACCGGGAACTCAACCACAGGTGTCTGTGGTGGTGATTGGGGAACTTCACCCATGTGCCACCTATGTACCCCACTAAAGCCGTATGATCCTGTGTTCAACTGTTGGACCTAAATGATTGAAATGTTAACATGCACCGATTTGATCTGAAAGAACGTTATGTTTCAGATACAAAGGCACACCTTTTGACTTTATGTTTCTGCTTGAGTGTGTGTTTAACCTAATATTTACTAAATTTTGCAGTTTAGGCATTACTGCTCTTAGAAATAATGATTTGTTGTACTATAGTTTTAATGTTTTGAAGTTATCTTTTGTCTACCGCCCAGCTGAGTGCAGAATGTTTTATTGTAGATGCAGGTGAAAATAGAAATATCATTTCTATAAATTAATCTTTGAGTCATATAAACACAGTGGCTTCTTGTTAGCTATAGTGCATTATGCTGCTGCCAGTGTTGTTATGCTGCTGTTTGCATTTTTGAATGGGTTGGGTACATTGAGAACAGGTCTGACTGTCCTCATGTCCCTTATATCGGGTCTCTTTTAGAAAATCATTTATGCGTGTCAGGTTCACCTGAGAATTCCTGAAGTCCATTTCAGACCAGTAAATATGTCTTATATGGAATGCAATGGCAAATTGATCGTTTTTTCTATTAACATAAAGTGGTTAAGTTGTTAATTTACACATACATATAACATATTAGGTAAATTGCAGATAAGCTGATAATGAACATGTCAGTAAAATGTTCACAGGCAACATATTTGTTTAAACTTAAAAAAATCTTCTTCTTATTTCATGGTATCATTTGGAACTTTCCTCTTTAGTGGTTGAGTGGTCCGAGGATGGTCTGCTGGCAAAGTAAACACACAAATGCAAGTCATATTGGCCTGGCTGTCTTGTTCTCATCTCAAACATTCAACAACATTTACATTTTGCCTCAACCACATCCCCCACAGACATAAAACATAAATAATTTCAGCCATGTTTTGAGTTCTGTTCTGATTGCAGATGTCATGTGACTTGTTTTAAGTAATCTATACATCAGTGTAATTGAGCAAGACCTAAGAGACTAAGAGCAGAATGAGGAGAAAAAGTAAAAATAAAATATATACAGTATAAAAGATACATGATAAGGCTTAAAATAACATTAGAAAATAATATTTATGGACACATTTAGGCCACACGAACTGCCTATGCAGCAATCTCCAATGTAAATGCACATTAGCATATATTATGACTTGGTGAGCTATGCAAATAAGCTGCCTTAATTAGGGATAAAAAGTAATCTTTCCCTCTCAAGGAAGTTTTCTCCAGGCAAGTGGGGCACTTGGCTGTCAACAGGGAATTAACTAAACAAAAGCCTTCTGGAAAAGCACAACTTTTCCTCATCTGACTAATTCCCAGTGTTTTCTGAGTTAATGGTGTCATGATTAGCGCCTCACTCAGTGGTCTCAAAGCTCCTCAGCGGTGGACTCAGGCTTTGAGTGGCTTCAAACCCCAGCTGAAACAGTAAATGTGATTGGACATTTCTGGGTTGGCTAGATGGCATGTTGGATTAGTTGCTATATTAATTATGCTCTTAGACAATCAACAGCTAAGACTAAGGTTCCACTTTGATACTGAGCTTCATTTCTGCATTGCAGAAGTGAAGTCCTGCTCGGATATGCGCTGAACCAGAAACATGAGTGTTTTTAAATATAGTACATCTTTTGCATACCAAAGGCACACATGCAACTTGTCAAATTAGTAAGATTGGCTTGTATGGCTTTTTCCGTTTAGTTTCCTGGAAGCTAGTCCCATCACACACAATTTCTATAAGTACAGTACATTAACTCTCAGTGATGGTTTGTTTTTTAGGTCACAGTTTGTGGTCAATGAAGAGGGCTTAATTTGTGATTCTATATTGTTTAATGATAAGATCTGAATGTATTGCAGAACAGTTTAAAAGAAAGGAAAGGAAGCACTTTTATCACCAATTTTTCTCTTGGTCTTTTGCTATTTCTTGCCCATATCAGGTTCAGTTTGTGGTTCAATTCAGTTAATAGAGTGCTACAGGGAAGATGTATTTTTGTAGGCCAACCTGGAAGTTAGCATCTGTCAAAAGCATTTAGATAGTTGTTTGACCACAGAGAGCCACCATACAGGCAAACATAAAAAATGTCATACGAATAAATCGGACTTGGTGTGGTGTGCCTTTAGGCTGAAAACAAACTACACCATGGTAGCATTACTTCGATGTCACCACCACTAACCTTCCAACTTGTTATTTGATTTAGCACTTACCTCTTTTACAAAAGCCTTTCCTCTTAGAAAGTTAGTTAGTTTGCAAGAGCATGGCTGTAAAGGCAGTGCGGGGAGTAGATCGGTTTTTGTGTTCAACGTGGTGACGTTTAACGTCCACGACACGTATTAGCAAATGTCTTTTAAGATACATCAGGATTGGGGTATTTACTGATGTATTTTATGTAGTAGAATAAAATGTGAAAATGTATTGCGCTTATGTTAACCTTATCTTCAGGCATCTAACCAAAACCCCATTGACTTTTGGATGAGGGAACTGGAAGTGGAAAAATGCTAACTAATTTCTGGGTTTCAGGACTAATTCCTTCAGCGCTCTATAAACCCACCAGCAAACAGTCAAACAAAATCCAAAAGAAAAAAAAAAATGCTTTCAAAGTTAAAATATTGTTACCATGTGTAGTCCCCATTAGTCCTCACTTCAGACTATAAATGATAGAATCCAATTACTGATATGTTCTGACAACTTAAATCAATGTACAGGAGTGGAGGCAACAAAAAAAATCTCTGATTGTACTTATGTAAATCCTTAGAAATACTCATAGATTACCTATATTTCTCTTACAGTAACTGCAAACATGAAAGTGAACAGTAACACTAATGTAATGAAAACTTTTGAGATGAAGTAATTTAACCTCTTGTAATGAGCTATAGATCAGAAATAAAAGTGTTTCTTTAAGCAGGAATCTCTGATTTGTTTGGATTGTTGTAGCTAGCTAAATAAAGTAACGGCAATACAAAATCCATGTTCAGTAGACTCCACTGTAGATGTGTCTATGAGGTTGTACTGTCTGTTTGCTCTCCTACTTGGCCTTTGGTCCAAGCATTTTCTGCTTTGGTGACGTGGTCATTATTGATTTTTCCTTTTGTTTTTTTAATGCCACTGGCTACTGTGCATCACCTGGGAATAAGGAGTTGTGTGTTTGATTTCATGGAGTTATTATAGAGACACAGGGGGCTTGTGGTAGTCTGAGGAGCCTATAGCATGCGTGCACACACACAAACATACACACACACTCACATACGTACACACCTCCGCTTGGTAGGGGCCGATTGTTTCAGATGATGGATGTCACACTCTCACCCGTCAACACAGTGCCCCTGCTGCTTTTAATTGCCCAATCAGAAAGCTGGAACATTTGTTATTGTGGGGCAGTTAGGGCCAGATGGCAAACCATACACACACTTGCACGCACGCACACACACACACGCACACACACATGTGCGCGCATCATCTACCATTCTTTAATCAGTCACTTTGACTGAAGGTGAACAGTGCCTAAAAGAATACACAGTGTCTGTACTTTGCACAGTGTTCATGACAGTGCCTTGCTGTTGTCACAACACATTAAAATGCTATGACACCTGTAAGTACATGCTCTTTTTATAACAGTCCACTTTAATCTCAAGAACAACAAACACAATTTAGCAATGAAACGTAACAGCCGGGTTGTTGTGCTGACACAAATTCATGACAAAACATCAACATTTTTGACAGATAAAAAGAGGAAAAAAGTATAGAGAGAAAATAAAATCTAATCAATTTTGCTTTGGCTTCACACATTTTTCCTCAGTGATGACTTCGTCTTTGCTGTTGAGCTCTCTGCCAAGATCTTTCCCTTGGAAAGTCAGTAAACTCAACCCAATCTAGTTTATACTGTCAAACTATGAACTCAAATCAAAGTTAGACATGTTGTCTTGATGCAGTGTGGCTGTTAGTTTGT
Organism: Seriola lalandi dorsalis; assembly: GCF_002814215.2. Classification (NCBI taxonomy): domain Eukaryota; kingdom Metazoa; phylum Chordata; class Actinopteri; order Carangiformes; family Carangidae; genus Seriola; species Seriola lalandi. The sequence goes on along the minus strand of NW_019525123.1, from coordinate 4,092,040 downwards.
GTGAATGCTGTTCTTTGAAAGATGTGGGACAGAAGGTCTCATCATACGCACAGGCACAGCTGAGTGACAGCACATGCCATTCTGTGTATGAACAGAAGGGGGCAGTATAATACCAGACAAAAATACATTCAATTCAATCCATTGCTTCATATTTCTCTCTGTCTGTCTGTCTCTCATTTTATCCTCTCCCTCACTCCTGTCTTGATATCACCTTTTTCCTCCATATTCTGCTCCATGTCTTTCTCCTTGTATGTCTGTCTTTCTCCGACTTCTTTGTTTGCATACACACACACACACACACACACACACACACACGCATACACACACACATACACACACACACACACACACACACATACAGTACAACAATGCACACACACCTACACACACACACGCAAAAGGATGAAGTAATCTCAAGTCTGATACACCCCGCTCAATTATGAGCTACAATGCGTGTAATTAGAAAAGAATAAAATGCATTTCAGTTTTCATTAATGAATTTCATTGATTGGCTCTGTCTCTTTGTTCCTTGTTTTGATGAAGTTAACTTTGAGGGGAATAGACACAACATTTCCAGTGCAATCAGACCAGCTGTGGACGTGCTTGTGCGCTCATGTGTGGGGCATCGGCTGTGCGCGTTGTCTTTGGCTGATTCCAATGGTGTGTCTTTTTAATCTGTCCAACAGGAGAAAATAGAACTAGGCCCTACCACAAAGCATACAATCGCAACAGAGAGAAGGAGAATTAAAATCGGAAGAAAGAAGTAATAAATCATGGGATGAGATGGGGGCAAAAAGCAAAAGAGCGTTAAAAAAAGGAACAAGTGGTAGAGAGCAGGCTAGAACACATGAGGTGAGGGGAAAAGACATAATTGGTACTGTGTTTGGGGACATCTTGCTGAAACACAGTAAAGTAAACCACAGCTGGAATAAGAGAGATGGAACCAAATTGAGAGCACTCATGTATATTTCGGACCAATAGTGTGTGTGTGCATCAGAGACTTGCAAGTGTGTTTGATGGCAGGGGTCCATGCCAACTCTCTGCATATGTATGTGTGTTTTTATGCCAGTGACCGTGCCTGGATGGATGGGTGCACTTAATGCCCACACCTTTTGTTTCCATGCATTTTGTGTGCATGTTTGCCACAGGCTTGTGTGTGTGTTTTTGTGTGTGTGTGTGTGTGTGTGTGTGTCTGCCTCCCAAGCTCTCCCTAGTGTGTGGGTGTATGTGCGCGGTGGAACAGAGGCTCTGTGTCAGCAGTGGTGTGCCCTCAGTGAGCCTGTCTCTAATTACAGTCTAGGGTTTCAGCGTTTCAGCCCGTCCATCTCCCTGTTTAAACCCAGCTAAGGCAGCCAGGCCCCACTGAGCCAAGGTAAACCATACAGCTAATTAGACAGACCAGCTTCCATCTCTGTACCAACGAGGGAGGTGGGTGGGAGGTGGTGGTGGAGGGAGCCAGAGGAGGGAGGGGCATGAATGGAGAGAGGGAGACATGTATGGAGGGAGTGAGAAAGAGAGGGCTAGAAGAAATATAGGAACTAAAGCAACAAGGAGAGAAGGCTAGAGAAGTAGAGAAGGAAGGAAGGAAGAAAGGATGAGTGGATGTGGAGAGACATGAAGAAGTATGATAAGAGGACAGATATGAGAGACAAGCAGAAAAAGCGAGATGAGTGTAAAGAAGTTAAGAGCAAAACCCTGCAATATCAATAAGTCCTCATTGCACAAAACACCCCAAACACTTCATCAATCACTTCATCAAACAGCATCTCCTGCTAAGTTGTTTCTGTTTCATTTGCACATGTTCACTCACGTGTGTGAATGTGGGGGAGCTAGCAGGGGGTGAGGCGGTTTTTGTGGCATTACAATGTTAGTCTAAAGGTGTTTTGACACCCACTAGCGCGTTTTTGAACCTAGAGGTAATTTGCATATTGTAAACAAAAGTAAACGGGGGGAGAAGGTCATTGGTCAACCTGGGGCAAGCTAATCTGCATAATTGGCTCCGGTAGTTCAAATTATAGCCTGCTGCTGCTCTGCTGAGAGAGGGAAACAGAGGGGGAGAAAAAGGGAGGGGTGCAATTATGGTCATATGCAGCCAATGAAAAAAAAAATGTCGTTTTTCTTTTTTTTTTTCTCCAACCTTCTCTTCTCCTCCCTGGTTTCTTCTGACCAATGAAAGCGCTCTGTGCTGCCCGACAGCAATCAGAAATTCATCTCGCTCCACGACAGCAAAACCCCACCCCCCTTACAGAGAGAGACAGAGAGAGAGTGAAAGTGAGGGAGACAGGAAACGAATGAATGAGAGAGTAAAAGAGAAAAGAAGAAAGAAAGAGTGAAATAGAGAGAGAGAGAGAGAGAGAGAGAGACAGTGAAAGTAGAAGATGGCATCTAGACTTGCCGGTCCGGGCGGTACAAAATGTTAGTGGAAGGCGCAGGGAGGGCGAGGATGGGAGAATAAGGGTGAGAGGCAGACATTGGCTCTGGAAAAGGAGCTAAAATGAGAAGAGGACAGAGAGCAGAGAAATGGAGGGGAAAATAAGATGCTACTGCAGTGTGAGATAGGGTGACAGATCTGTTCTCCTCGCCCCAAACACCATTTTCTCCTGCCTGTCCTGTCCCAAGTGAAAAAGCCACATTTGCAGATTCTACCTTATCACTGAAATACTGGAAATCATGTGTTTGTCCGTGTGTGTGTGTGTGTGTGCACGTGCGTGTGTGTGTGTGTCTGTGCAGGGAGAGGTTGGATAAGGGCACAGTAAATAAATCATGGGGGGCTCATTGGAAGAAGGTCACCGGCTGGACCCTGCCTGCACACACACACACACACACACACACACACACACACACACACACACACCTGCACACACATCCACACGTGCTGACAGGCCCCTGCCCCTCATTTCGGGGTGCTCTGGGTGATTCTCCCAGCGTAATGGCTTCTACCCCATTTCCAGTCTCCTGTCTGAAAGAAATCAGACACAGACCCTCCAACAGTAGCTCACACACACTGACATACACACACCTGGCCAGTTGGGCATTGGGGAAAGGGAACGGATGGAAACAGTCGGGTAAATACATTCTTTTGTAGATATTTGGTGTTTGTCTGCGTTGGCATGCGGTGTGTACCATGTAGCCTTATCTGTTATTATTTTTTCACACTACATTGTCCACAACATTGTATATTTCCAGTCTTTGCGCTGTGGTTTTGTCAGCTTCTGATTGTAAACATGCTCTCATTCTTATGTATGTTTAAAGAGGCCATAGCGAGTTTGGCCTTCCCTTTGAGTATGGGTCTTGTTTCTTCATAGTGTGCTGCTTTGTCAGGGAAAGAGCCCAGTAAGTGCATGTACAGGTACGGTAGAGCTGCAGCCAGATTTATTGCACTGAACACTGAGGTGAGTTTTGCTGTCAATCGGGATGTTGCAGAACCAGTTAGATGGATTTTTCAGCAGTTACTTGTCACACGTTAAAGCTGGAGGTGGAGGAAAGTTGACACCGTGAGGGATTTAAAATGGCTGCAGTGACTTATTGAAAACTCTCATGGTCCATTGAGTTGATTTATTCATGTATACTGCTCGCATCCTGTAGTCGACAGAGTTAACGTTCGACTTCTCAGAAAACTAGTTGTCAAAATATCTTTTGTTCTTTCTGGCAGGTTCTGTCATAAATTAAGACAGGAAAAAATGTGATAATAATATCCTCATCATGGCTAAGATTACATATGTATGGTAGGTTTTGAGGCTGGTTCAGGCCTACTATGCATGAGATCTAAACTGAGGTTGGTATTGCATGAGTTGTAATATTGACTGCTTATCTTGGCTCACAGTGTTGAATGAAAGCATTATTAATGGTTTTTAACAATTGGCACGTTTTTATGTGTTAAACTGTTTGACTGACTGGATTGGTGAGTGAGAGAGTGAGAGGGACAGAGAGAAATGCAAGGAAGGAGAGAGAGAGATGCATATGTCTGGATTTCTATCTGTCTGTGGAGGGCGGTGAGTGGGAGGGTCTATCAATCATTTCCAATCATTTATATTCTGCGGCTCATATCACTTCACCACGATTGGGAGTGGGAGGGAGTCGGCTCATTTGCATAGGGAAGAGTAACTGTTGAAAAGCTGTCAGAGTAAACAAAATATATGGCTGTATTGATGTATACATTTGGTGTTTTTGTTAAGTGTGAAGAGCTGAGGATAATTGTGTGTGTGTGTGTTCCGTTTACGTGTGGTGACAGATGGAACCACACTGCCATGCATGAAAAAAAAGGCCTTTTTGACAACTTCTGCATTGCTTTTGCATTTCTTAGTTGCTTTACTACTGCGCGCCACAGTCTGACAATAATATCAGTAATGAAAGTAATGTATGAACAGTTTCATAACAGATTTTTAAAATGAAAAATTTCGATAAGAGATTGCTCTTGGTTTTTTTTTTTTTTTTACTATTGTGGTGTATTTAACTAAATTTAACTAAAGGAGAAAAAAAGTATTTGTGGATGGAGTGGGGAAGCTTTTACAACATATTTATGAAATCCCTTCCTCTCTTTTACCCTGAGCATTCTGCAAAAAAAGAAAAAAACATCTTGTTTTCTTGCTTTAATCTTTAATCTTCTACTATTTTACAAGGATTGACAATATGGATAAAATCTCACATCACTTTATATATAATTTCGTATAATGATATTGACATGTATTGTGATTTAGTATATTTTGTGAAAATTAGATCCATAAAGGTTTCATAGATGAAACAGACAGATGTGTGTATGTTTTTTTTCCAATCCAATGAGTTAAATGCATGAAAAATCAGGGTTCTTCATCACACTGAAACAAAAATCATATAAACCTAAAACAAAATGCCAAATAATTTTCTTAACATCATAACACTATAACAGTTTTGTCATATTGCTCACTGCTACTATTACACTTAAGTGTAACACTGCAATTAACTATTATAATATAATAATAATTTACTTAATGAAATGCCGAAAGAATTATGAAAAAGTGTGTATCATAACTTTCCACAGCCCAAGGTGATGTCTTCAAATGTCTCGTTTGTTCAAACAAAAGTCGAAAACCTAAAGATATTCAGTAAATTATTATTATTTTTATACTTTATACTATTTTTGAACTAAAATGATTAATTAATTATCAAAATAGTACAATAGTATTAGTAATTTCATATATTCTTCTTCTACTAAGTCTTACTTCTCAGGGATATCTCTTATATGGAAGTTCGGGTGTGTGATAATGTGAGTCCATCACCCAGAAGAAAAGAGGATAAGTTCGTCATTTTGTGATCACTTTTTCATCTTTGACACATTATAACTGACATACGCAGCATGCAGGTGATCCATTATCTAGTTTGTAAAAGGGTTTTGACCCAGTCACAAGAATGTCTTTCGAGGAAGTGTAACAAAAATATGGTCATGCTACACCTTCCCTGTGTCTTCATCTCTTCGTCCCTCACTCTGTCCTCCATTTCTGCCCATTTCTGACTCTCTCAGTATGTGACCTTGTGTTCATTCTGCGTTAGTGTGTGGAAATTGGGCACACCTAACTACAGGGGCTTAAGTATAATCATGTATTTAACTGCAGAAATGTACTGACGCACTGTTCCTCCCTGGAAAAAGAGAACTCCCAACATTAATTGAGGGATATTACTGTTGAGATCAATTTCCATGTTTCTGACAGTGATATTCATTCCCTCAGACCTGAACAAATATTTATGTCTCAGTACAAAAATGGGAAAATGACAGAACAAGAAAAAGAAAATCAATATAAAGGCTATTCCATCATTTCAGACAGATTTCAAAATTCCTTTAAATCAAATAAATGTACAATTATAATATTTATACTGTAAATTCAAGAATTTTGGTTTGATTTATATGCCATTCATCTGGCATTTATTTATTTTCTTTCTTTTTATTAAAATAAAATATATTTAAAAAAATGAAACATGATTAAACTAATATCATATGGTGTATATTTAAAAAATAACAAATTTTAATTAAAAAAAAGAAAAAAAAAAGAAAGATAGTTATGGAGTTCTGCCATTTGTATGCATCACTTTATATTTGTCCAAGTAGTAAGACTGCCAATAGGGGCCAGTGTGTAACCAAGTATAGGGCCTCAGTGAGGCCGGCATTCATTGGTAGAAGAGGGAGACAGGCTAAGGGGAGTAGGTGGGGGAGGACAGAGAGGAGGGCTATTGTTGGAGGGGTTATTGTGAAATAGGAAACGGCAAACAAGGCGGTCTTTAACTCTGCTTATAGAATATGTTAAAGTGATGTCTGTGATGCGCTGTGTGAATTATTTGCCTTATCATAAAGTGCATTTATGACACGCGGTCATAAATATGCATCAGTACTTGTGTTTTCAAATTTGAACCTCTCCCCTCTCTTCTTCCCCTCCCTCCTTCGTTTCCCTTTCACCCTCCCTCCTTCTTTTCACTTCGTGCTAACAACACAAAAACAACATTTTTAAAATGCAACCCACCAGTGGATGTTTTGGAAACATTTCCTATTCCCTCCCCTCTCCTGTCTTGTAGCTGCTCTTTCTCTCTCTGTCTCTCCTCCTCTCCTCTGCTAAATCTGCTTATTGTATTATAATGTGGGATGATTTGAAAAATATTTTGAAGTCACAAAGTAATTAGAAAATTCCTGGAATTGGTACGATTGTACTTATAGTGGTGGTACTACAAGTACACACTAACTGCTCTGTTCCTCTCGCTCACCCTCCCTCTCTGCTCCTGTCTCAAATTTATCATCATCAAAATCCTGTTTCTAATTTCTATGGATTTCCTGCTAAGAGCAGCCATGGTGCTGACCCCCTTAACTCTGACATATAATGTTCTTAATATCCAGATTAAAAATTTTTCTTTAAGCTCTTTTCTACAACATGTGAAATTATTTGTGCAATCAACCACAAAGCCAACCCCACCCACAGCCTCTGTTCTTCCCTTTCCCCTCGATTGTGGCCTGGCCTGCACAAACATAACTTCTTAGGCAGATGCTCTGAATGCACCCACCACCCACCCAGCCTCTCTCTACAGCACACACACACTCACCTCCCCCTGCTCTTGTCTGTTTGCAATTAGAAAGTGAAAGACTGCAATAAAGGTGGCGCTGTGCGAGGAGGGCAGTTAATGAAAGAAAGGATTATGGGTAAAGGCAGCATCAAGAGGAGATTAGGAAAGGACAAACAGGTTCACTGAGACAAAAGTTCCTACGGATAAGAGCTGCTTAAAGCATACATCTCACACAAATACATGCCGTCTACACACTGCATTCACATGTATGTATGTATCCAAACAGCCATATTTACAAACGCATTCATGAAGGCACACTCTAAAACAGTCAACCATTTTACACAAGCCCAGATGTGCAGTTTGTGGCTGTGTCTCTGAATTTTCTTATTGCGCTCTTATGGAAAACTACGGTGACACATAGTAACGTACAGATCCTACAGTAAAGGATTTAGCCAAGATGTTGTCACATAATCCTTGTGAGCTCAGAATTAGAGGATCCCCCCTGAGTTCAGAAGAGTCTTGAGATACTAAGCATTAAAGTTTTCAAATCCAGAGAGCAATAGTTGTAGGTGGGGCACTTATATCGATAGGGAAGAAGTTTAATCCACAAATCCAAAATCTCCTGACAAGACAATTGAGACGAAAGCAAGAGAAGACAGAATTCTTCTACTTCCAAAGTCTGTATGGTCCAGTTTAGAAATGAAACAAATTTGGATAGCAAACAATAATTTATACTGCTGTTTGTATTAAAAAATTATATGTGTGTGTGAGTGTGTATTCCAAGCTTCCTAGTGCACTAAATGAAACCCTTGCCTGTCCACCACTACAGCCCACCATGTGACAGGCATACGGTCTCTTTAAGTAGAGTGATAAGCACTTCGGCCTCGATGCTGAACAGGGAGCAAATTGAAAGTGAAGATTGCCTTCCCATAGACTTTATCTTTTCCCACTAAAACAGGGAGCGGGCGGCTACGACTACACCTATTGATTTTGCAATTTCAGCAAATTAAGAAGGAGACAGCCGGGCCTATTAGAGAGCTGTCTGTGGCTAGAACTAGCATGGCCACTGTGGTCTGTGATGGTATGGATACTGAAAGAGAGCGACAGAATATGCATTCATCTTGGACTGTTGTCTAATTATTTTTTTAACCCTAGTTAGCAAGAAGTGAATAAATAAGTATGTTCAACTCATCTCGTGATTTCATGGTACATAATATGTTACCAGCAGCTGCACTGAGGTATAAATATAACACAAGGCAATCAGGATGAATGAATTACCTACGCATGTGGCCAACCACAGGATTTCAGTAATAAAAGAAGCTAAAGGCCAATCTGTACCACTCTAATATCCACAGCAATATCCACTGCAATATGAAGAGTAATGAGAGGAATAAAAATTTCTATAAGGGGCGAGGAAAAAGGCGCAATTTAATTATATACATCAAATAATGCAAGGTCCTATAAAACTGCTGTTGGTTTTGCTCATACATATATGAGCTTGTTGGTGCATTGCCAGTGTTTTAGCTGTACTGGTATGACTTGACTTAAATGCAACAAGAGAAAGCACAAGGTTTGTTCACCTTCCAAGAGGTCAACAGATTCTTTTTTTTTTTTTCCCACAAGGAAGTAACCATCCAAGTGCACTAATCCGTGATATACATTTATCGGCGGGAGGTGAATTTTTCTCAATTTTCAATCTGATTGTGTTATCAGCCTATATGACTTCCATATTGGAGTTTTAATATGGGAAATTCAATAGGAGCAGTGATGGATGATTTCTCTGGTAAAGGGTGCACATTTTTCATACTGATAGCTTTTTGGGTCCTCTAAAAATGATGAAATATGAGGGGTTTTTTTATTGATCATTAGTCTCAGGACTGCACCTGCTTCACCAATTTGTTTCCAATCAGAATTGGCATTAAGATTCATATTTGGCATCACAGCAGCAAAATTTTCTCATTATTCATTTGATAACTACAGGGAATTACAAAGACAAAGAGCAATACAAGACACCCAATTTGTTCAATTTCCTCTATTGTGATTATTTTTTAACATTTCTTTCCTCAGCCTGTTTTACATTGAATTTTAAACTGCTGCCCTAAGGCATTAGGTGCATGTATCGTGGAGGAGAAATGAAATTCTTGACCACTTTGCTTACAGAAGGTGCAAAACGGTTTTACAATCCACCTTGGGATACAAAATAAGCTAATTGGGCAAAGTGTGAATTAATTCCTATTTTCTGTGACCTGTAAGTTATGTTATGCTATATGTGAGATGTCCTGTGTGTGTGTGTGTGTGTGTGTGTGTGTGTGTGCGTGTGTGCGTGTGCAGAAAAAGTGCCAAAGAATAAGTGGGAGAAACGAGGAGCGTGAATGGGAGGGCTCGGTTGGCAACTCATTATGGGAATCACAAGCTAATTCATTGATTGCCCCTTGGAAGAGACGGCTGCTAATTGTTAGGTAATTAACATGGCAAGCTGTAATTATGTTCGCCTAAGGACCCGATTAGTGTTTCTGAATGTCTTATGGGCACAGAGGGGCTGTATCTGTGTGTGCGTGCGCCTAAGCCTATCTGTTGGCTCGAGGACAGATGGCACATTGTCAAAAGCTGACATGTTTTGTTTTCCCTGATGTGTGTGTGGAGAGAGAGAGCGAGAGAGAGAGAGAGAGAGAGGGAGAGATAGAGAGAGAGAGAGAGCAACGTACTGAGCGAGGAGATGAGCTGCGCCCAGGGACTTGTCCTTTTGTTTCAGCATCGTTAATTAAGTGCTAATTGAGTGTAATTATTTACATCATCACACACAGCGAATGGAGATGTCAAGTGGCAGAGGCACAAAGGCAGTTGATGGGAGGCTGGCAGCTGAGAGCCTACAATCTGTTGATGCCTGCATGGTTACAACCCACTGGCAGCTGAAAAGGAACAATTAGCAACAAGCTGAAATCTCGTCACAAAACCGTGCGCAAAAATATGTTTACACATATACAGTAATACACTTGAGATGTTCCTTGTGCATTGTTTGACTCCCTCTCAACATTTATTTAGAATTAACACATTTTTTTAATAAAAAGAATGAAAGAATCGCTTGATGTATGAAATGCAAACTTGAGAGACAAAGAGAGTGGAGGGAGTGATGAAGAGTAAATAGAAGAGAGACAGAGGAGTGACATTTATCAGGCAGGAAGAGAATGAGATGAGGCAGTATCTAATGTGTTGGCACCTACAGCTAATCAACATGACAGAGTTTAGACCTGCCCCAGAAACAACGCATACACATGTAGGGGCCACATGTTGTCACACATGAATTCACAACCTGACTGAAATTACCGTCAGACTTGTTGTTTAGGTTTCATGCTCCTACACAATATGAACTATAATAATTTCGTCAGCGGCTTCCTGTTGGTAAATATACATAGACCTATGTGTATAAAGCAAGTTTGAATCTTAAAATTGACCTGACACCACTCACATTCTCTATATCTTCATCAGGAAATCACTGACCCAGAGTCAAATTTGGCAGCAGCTGGACTTCTTTCCTCTGGGTTTGTGAAGACAAATGATCAGCAATGAATCTTGATTATTTGCCACTTCTGTCTGCACATAAGCACCTTAAAGACCCGCAGAAGGCCGAGCCTCTGTTGGTTCAATGATTGTGTGAAGCATGAAGAACATGGAAATTTGAATAGTTGCAACCCTCTGTAACAAAGACAAAGTGTGCCCTGTGACAGGAGAACGAATGTCACTTAAATATAAGTTAACAAAAGGTCACTTAACAACAAACCAGAATAAAACAAAACCCCAGGGTCTTAACAGACACACATCATGCAGTGTTTTTAGAACATAGTGTTTATTTTGAAGAATCACAGTCAAGTAGCTGTGACATATTGCTGTTTTTAGAGTTTAAATGTATTAAGAGGGAGCCAGCCTATATCGATGTTGTAAATCAATAATGCTGGAGAGGGGAGCTAATGCTGTGGTGTCAAGTGTTCCATTCAAAACTTACACATTTTAACAGGCTACGTGCTGAGCAGCATCATACCTCCTCTCAAAATATTATTTGTTTGTGTTTTTTACATGGTTTTTGTTATGCATAAAATACATTATATTCAAATGTGTACATTTTGGGACAGTTCAAATTTTCCATTCTGATGAGGTTGTCACTTTAACACTGAAATGAAGGCAAATGAAATCCTGTGATGACAAACTAGTTTTTTGTAACATTTTGGGGACTCTATTACATAATTTCAAGTGTTCACATTACATAATTTCAGTGTTTAGATTAGAGAGCCAGACAAGAAAAAGAAAATGCTTTGCTAAAATGCACAGCTTAGTTTGGCCAAACGCTGAAGCTTGGTGTCTGCTGACAGGCTTGTGATCAAGACTGAATAGTGAGCAGCGAGAGCAAATAAGGACTACTCCATATTCAGTATGTGTGCTTGTGTGCATGCATGCATCAGCCTGCGTGTGCGTGTGTGTGTGTGTGTGTGTGTAAGTGCTTAAGTGTGTGTGCGTGTGTTTGTGTGTGCATGTGTCTTTGTGTGTAAGAGCTTAAATGTGTATTTGTGGGTGTGTGAGTGTGTAGTGGGGGTTAAGCAGTGGGGTATTCTCGCCTCTGGTCAGAGGTGGAATTAATTTTAGCTGGCAGTCCCATGCTGCGGTCATTTGGTTTAAAGGGAGGTGTTATTATCCTGATTTGGCTGTAACGGGATTGGCTACCAAACTGGCAGTTAGACATTCTCCTTTAAAGACAAAGGGCCTGGAGACTGTGGGTTCTTTTATGAGAAATAAAAGTATGGAAAACCAGCTAGTCAGAAGAGTATCCGTCAGTATCAGACTATCTGTCTGAGAAGCCGAGAAGCTTGTCAAATTTAGTATGTCACAGTCATCCAAACACCTTAGTTTAACGTGTATAACCATTTGTTTCATAATTTTGAAAGATATCAATATGAAAATTAAAATTTTGTGGTCTGGCAGATAAGCAAATGAAAGACATAACTTCTGTGCTACAGTTAGCAATTCTGTTACAATCAGTTTTACAGTAAACTGCAGATGACACTGCAGAAGTAATTTAGGATTAATTAATAACATCAATAATTACAATCAGATACTGAGCCATTACCAATAAACGTGTATGTGCATCACCAAGTGTTATCCAGAATGCAGCAGCACTGAACTGTTCACACATACAAGAACATTACAGACACACACGCCACGTATACACACACATGTTGGTCTTGTTTCCAGAGTGTCCCACGTACCACTCAACCCTTTACCATACTGTGTCCTGCTGTCCTGCCTATATGTTACTGTCTCCACACAACTTCAGCCCCTGCCTCCATTAATGAGAAGGATAACATCTGTCTGTAATGGCTAGAAGTGCCATGAATATACAGTAGCTTCACACTGTTGTCAGAAATTAGTTCAGAAAAGTTTGAAATTGTGAAACAATGTCAACAAAATGACATCAGAAGATGTAACTTACAATTTCCTGAACCCAGTTTCAGTTGGTTTCACACAGTGATAGATAGTACAAATATTTACCTATGAAATTAAAACCATACACACACACACAGACAGAGAGAGAGAGAGAGAGAGAAAGAGAGAGAGAGAGAGAGAGAGAGAGAGAGAGAGACAATATACTCACCATAATCAGAGATGGTGGTTATAAAGTAATTCTATTGTATATTCTTCTGAATGAGCCTAAGCCCCTATTTCATTAAATCAAAGATCTATCTCATGACAGAAATACCCAAATGACCACATACCCCATTTTAAATACCAGCCATCTGCCAAGGAGGGCCTTTTCAGCAGCCCAATCATTTGCATAACCAAAAGATGATTATTTTTTCCTTACGAAAGTTGAAATGACTGAATAATTATAATGTAGTGGATTAGAATGAGGAAAAAACATGCCTTGATGTCAGAGAAGATTGCTGAGTAGTCACCATAATCGCTGCTTAGGTTTTTAATCAGAGTGAAATATGGGCCATAAATTATTGCCTTTCATGCAGACTTGTGTTTATGCACCGGCGCATCACAAATCTAATTTTTCAGCATTTTTAAGAGGCTTAAAAGATAGTTATTTTTGTTCAGGAACTCTGAATTAAAAATCGTTCGGGTATACTTTCACTGATGGGAATTATGTTCCATACTGTACATTCTTTTCTCAGAATGACATTATAAACTCGAAATAACCTGCCCTCAGTACAGTACAACTGCTTGAGCTTCATACATTCCAGCCAACTAAAATACAAACATAGAATACATTACATGGACCTTTAGCTTCCAGTTCACATTGTGTAATACCTGGAAACATTTCTCTAAATATTCTAAAGGAGTGTGCTTTGCTACACCGAACGTGTTGCACCACTCTGGAATCTACAACTCATAAAAGTATGTGCTGTTAAATCTTACAGCTGATGTACAGTACTGTACAGCAGTGTAGTGCGAGAAGAAGAACGCATACATTTATTTAAAATACCTTTCAGCAAGAAAGTGAAAGATAGTTTTAATATTACAAAACACCTCGGGACTTGCCTGCTAAGATACGATGCTCTGAGCCTGGAAGAGAAAAACGGCACACATACATACAGTGGGTTTATCTATGAGCTCTATTCTTGCTGCTCCCACGCTAAACACAGCAAAGTCTATGATGCCTGCGTACGCCTTATCCTTAACAAAGCAGCAAAGCCAATCCATTGTGCCGGATCCATCTGTAACAAATTCATACATCCATATTGACACACCAGGAAACAAGACACCCAAGGAGAGAGGGATAGAAGGATGAACAGAGAGATGGAGGGATATATTTCTTCTTCTCTTTTTGTTTTTTGTTGGGGGGTATTAGTAATCCCCCCTCCCCCCTCCTGCTTAGTCTTTACAGCTGTAAATTGCTTTGCCACCTCTTCCCCCAGCAGTCTGTGCTGCCAAATCTGTCCATGATGTATCATTATCACAACTTTGGGTGGAAATCCATAGAATCAATAGGTTTGTCAGGGAAACTCACGCCTGGGATTGCTTACATGCTGTGAGGCTTGTTCATCCACTAGTCAGGCCTATTCTGCCACAGGCAACGGCAAAAGAATGCGTGCATGGATATGCCCAGGATGTACATGAAACTCGTGCACAAATTCACATAGACACGTGCAAACACACACACCTGCATATATGCAAACAAACAAATAAGTAAACAGTTGCCACAAGGACACATATACTATCAATCTATGTATCTATCTGTCCCATTATCTATTAGCCTATATGTCTGTTTGTCTGTCTTTGTCTGTCCTGCCCTCCTGTCTGCCCTTCTGTTTGCCTATGTGTCTGTGTTTTAGTTCATTAGTCGAGCTGGTCAGCAGGAGCTGGACGGACGTCTCTTCCCATGTAATTACTGTCCGGTAAACAGGTCAGAAGGGGAGAGTCCAGCCACAGCTGCTGCAGCTTTCAGCAACTCACACACATATACACACATGTGCATGCACAAGAGGCATGCACAACAACACACACTGGCTGTGCGGGTCCTGAGCTTTCAGAGTGGTATTGATTGGTTGGGCTGTGACATCTCCTAAGCCATGTCACCCCTCTGAAAGAAGCCTCCAAATTGACCAATAATAAAGTGGTGGAAGTTGTAGTGGCACTCTCCTGGGAGCAGTCCGTGTGAACTGTGTCACTGTGTGTGTGTGTGTGTGTGTGTGTGTGTATCTGTGTTAGTATGTGGGTGGGTGAGGGCTGTGTCTATGTATGTATATAATTGTGTGTATACTGGATATATGTGTGTGTGCCCTCTTTCTTTGCTATCCCCATCCACATCACAGTGACCATTCCTGTTGCAACACATTTACGCATTTTAGATCTTTTGCAGCTGCTCTTATGTACAGCAACCAACAGTAATGACAGTGGGGTAGTACATAAGACTGGGGAATCACCAAGACTGTGTGAAATGGGGTGATAAAGAAGTACTTCTTTCAGCTACAGTACTACAAAAGCTAAGCTGTAAAAACATGATCATTTGATATCAGAGTGTGGCAGCTGTATGTCCTACAGCAGTCAATGCCCATATGGCATATATACTTTTACCATTACTTACCAATAGAATATAATCAATTTACTAAAATTTAAACCAACTAAACATACTGTTAACTATATCTTTTTTGTAATATTAGCAATTTAGCTGTGAGTATTAGAAGTTCTTGTGTGATGACAGCAAGTCATAAATGACCAGAGGATAGCAGTGTTTCAAATATTGATTTTACCTTTTTATAACAGTTAGAGCATCTGTGTCAGTTAATCAGGGCGTCTGTGTAAGAAATGCGGTGATGTGATTATGGACACGAACTCTACTCTCATTAGAGTATCATTTAATTTATGCATACAAGGGTTAGGATCACACTTTGCCTTTTGATGTCTAATTCAAGCATTCATTCTCAGCATGTCAGGTTATTGCACTATTATGTGCTCAATTAGCGTAATGTGAAGTACACGTTATGTAAATATGCTCGGCTATACTTGGTCCAACTGAATGTATGCTTATTAAAGCCACACATGCATGTGAAAACAATGCAAAAAATTGAACATGATTGCAGAGAACATAGTTTATATGATTGTATGGCGTAGGCATTTTCGTTTAATACATCTCAACCGGAAATAGCTGACACTCTCTATTATATGAGGAAATGTTGGTCTTGTTTCCAGAGTTTCCAACTTGCCACTCAACACTTTATGTTACTATTTCCTTTGGTTAGGTAAATAGGTATGATAGAGACTGTCCTCCTGTGAAAAACGAGCCCACAGGTTGTTTGTGCAGCAGCTTATTATGACTCATAGTTACGTTTTGTTGTTAGGTGACATTTAGTGGTCGTAGTAAATATGACAGGAGCAAAGGGAAAAGTGCAGTGACATAGTATAGAGAGGTCACATGGATGGCTGGGTCAACAACAGGTCTATGATGCAGGAGGTCGGTGTTCAATTCCCATGTGAAACCATATGTTGTTTCTATTATCCATGACCATTCGTTGTTATTATTGTAACAGTAACAACAAAGATGGTCTGATGTTGAGGAAGTACTTATTTTAACCCAAATCATGATCTTTTCCTAACCCTAACCAAGTAGTTTTTTAGCCTAAATCTAACCAAGTAGTTTTAATGCCTAAACCTAACCAAGCCATGACTGTTCTTGTAGTAACCACGGCAGCGTTGGGTACGCTGCTCTCAGTACAGTCTGTGTTTATTATGGTAACCATGCCAACCAAGGTCTGGTACGCATGTCGCCATCAGGGCAGGAGACATTCCTATGGGTCGTATCAGAGGGTTGAAAAAACAACCTATATGGTTGTTTAGGTTGGAGGACTTGTTGGTATATGTGTCTGTAATGGCTAGAAACTCCATGAGTATACAGTAGCTTCACACTTTTGTCAGAAATTAGATTAGAAAATTCTGAAATTGCAAAATAATGTATGTGTATTGAGCTAAGGAACTAATACTTTGTCCAAGAATAAAACAACATCATCTAGTATACAACAAACCAAGATATTGGAAAATGTATCTTGCAATTTTCTGAACCCAATGAAAAGCAGTCTCAATAGGAATCACACAGATATATATAGTACAAATATTTACCTTTGAAGTAAAACCACTGAATGTAATATTACAGCCAGTAAAACGTACAAAACATTAGCTTTTTTCCCCAAAAAATATTAAATGATGATGGAGTGATATAACATCTATAATTTTTTATATATCTGCAATGAATATTAGTACTTTCCCCTATAAAAAAATTCAAGAAAATTAATATAACCCTTCTTGGGAAAATATGCAGTCAAAATATGCATTCTATGTATGATAGAACTACATTAATACTACACAGAATTAACATTTGGTAGGAAGAAAGTGAAACTTATTGGAGATATTAATTTTTGAAAATTACAAAATTCTTTCTTGGGTAATTTGATTACTGTACATCATTCAGCAACTGCAGCTGTTTACATGAATTCATGTTGCAACTTATCCTTAGAGTTTCTTGGATGTTCAGTGCAAATTTTAACCTATTCCATTGAAAAATAAGCGATTGGGGAGGCTTACACTATACACATGCAAAGAATCGCAAAAATGATGAAATTTAGCTCTGAGGTCTAGACTTCAAAAATTCATAACTAAACAAATATTTGGAACAGAGCTATAGGATTTTCCAAGGTCCTATGAATTTAATAAAAGTTTTTACATGATTTTTTTTTTGGAGAAAATCCACGACATGAACTGGGAAAAGTTTTGAGTCCTGGATGATCCAGCTTTGAATGACCCCTGTGTGAACATGTGTTCATATAGATGCTTCATTTACTGAGTCATTAATCTTCACTTTGAGAGAGATATCAACCTTTATACAAAAACAAGTGTTTGTGTGTGTGTGTGTGTGTGTGTGTGTGTGTGTGTGTGCGTGCGCACATGCGTTCCAACACCAACCTCATTATAACGCCGCTTTATGCGCAAAGACTGTGGGGTCACATTGATTTGACTCCCTGGAGTATTAGCATGGGATTACAGCGCCTTCATTGATGTGTGTGTATGTGTATGTGTGAGTGAGTGAGTAAGAGAGATGAGAGAGATGAACCAAGGGTAATTAGTCCATAGAATGGTCCGACATGCTGCGTCTCTGCCATGGAGAGTGTGTTTGAGCGTGTGTTTGTGTGTGTGTGACAATGTGAGTGAGAGGGCGAGTGTATTTGTGCGCCCTCATTAATTCTTTGTACTAATACAACCACCACCCTGCTTGAAGTGTTAGACTCTTTGAGAGCTTCTCATCTTTATGATTTAACACTTTGATCTGAGAGTTTGATTGTGTGTGGGCGGAGGGATGTTAGTTAATGTTAGTGTGTGTGTGTCCCTTTGTAATAACTTGTGTGCGTGTGTGTATTATTGTACTTGTATTCATTAACTGTGGATGAATGTGTGTGTTAAGTCTTCACCTGTGTGTTGATGTGAGTGTACCCATCAGAGAGAAAGACATCCAACACTTCACAATCAGCTTGTCCACAGTGTGTGTGTGTGCATGTGTGTATAATGACAGCCATTTCAAACACTTGGTGGATTACTCATCATCACCATTTGCATAACTTTGAAGTATTCATAGCATTAGCGAGGCAATTACAGTAATTAACATGGGAATCCATGTCAATGGGCCATAGCCGCGAGGCAAGTGCAATTACAGCTATGCTAATTAGGGTTTGATTAAGCGTTTAAAGAACAATTGGCTTATTTAACTGAACATATTCAAGAGGCTTTAGAGACACTGAACAACCCCCCCCACACACACACACCCCCACACACTCCTGCTTGGAGTACTCTTTCACACCCGCCTGTTAGTTTGAAACATCCACATGCACACAGAAACACACATGCGTACATAACTATGTAGAAGCACCAGGTGTGCAAGTGGTGGTGGATGCACACACAACCCCCTGTCCCTGATCTGTCTACACATAGATACACCCACATAAATCCATGCCTGCATGCACATACACACATGGCTGCACACTCACTGTCTCCCCCACCCCTCCCTCCTCCTCCTTTTGTTTTGTCCGCCAGTCTTTCTGTCCAGACAAGAAGACAGGATGTTTTTTTTTTTTCATTGAACAAGAACAATTTGCTGTCTGATGTTGGAAGCCTCATTGTAGTGACGGGGCCTAAATTAAAGTGTGGGCTTATTAAAGCCTGTGTATGTGTGTGCTCCTGACACTGATCCGCCCAATAAACTCACTGTCCGTGACTAAGAGTGCGCTCGCAGCAAGACAGACACAATTGCCTGTTAAGTCAGTGTTGCTTTTATTGGGCCTCCCTGAACTATGCCTTGATGTGTGTCACGGCTCAAACCAACATGAAGACACGCCAAGATTATTTTAATGAATTAAGCACCATCCTCTTTGCTGTCAGGGCATTTTCTGTTTCGTGATCTATGTGCACTTTGTGCACCTTACAAATTTGTTTCATTTTGCCAAGTACTCTGTATATCTCTATTTTACCTCTGAGTTAGATGTTTAATTTATTTATTTATTTTTTACAGCTGGATGAAATGCGACTTTCAAATTATTTTAAGGCCTGTTTTAACCTGAATGATAGAGTGAGATTCTTCCTCACTGGATAGTACTAGTCCAGTTCTCCATATAGGATAAAACAACACTCTAAATCTCAGTCTTGTTTGACCCTGAGTAGAAGTCACTAAACTCTTTTTTTTTCAAAACACAAATGAGTAATTTAATCTTTTATCATGGTGCCGGGGGCTCATTAAAATATATTGCTTCTTTTGTCCAGTGGGGACCTGTCAGAAACAGACCCATGACCCATTTTTTGGTCCAAACTCGTAGTTGAAGCCAACTGTTTTAAAAGGGCTCTTAAAAAGTAGGAATTTATTTTTTCTGTTTGGGAGATTATATTGTCACAGTTGCAATGGAAGTAAATCAAAGCAGGAAAAAAGTGACTGGTGGAGTCAAATTGTCCGTCTTATGGTCTGAGTAAGTCTGGGTCAGCTTGTCGATGAATGTCACTCACTGCCATGTCAGGGTCACTATAGAGCAAATAAAGCGCTGCCTTGAAAAGTCTATAATAGCCATTGACAAGAGGAGTGCTGTTTATTTGTTATGACACACACGGATGAGCACACACACTATATCTGTGCTCAGAGCATATACACTTACTCACACAGACAAATGCACACACATTAAGTACCTTCATTCTGCTTAAATCCATCTCTGCTCCCAAGCTGCCATTTGAGATGAGTTTAGTAAGACTGCATATGAGCTAGTCTGATGTATGTGTGTGTACATACTGTATTTCCATATGTGTGTGTGATTTTACATGCGTGCGTGTGTGTGTGTGTATGTGTGGCTGTATGGTTGTGCAGCTATCATCATTACCCTAGTCAATACCCACATGTCCACGTATTGATCACCGTATCGATGAGCGATGAAAGATCTCAGGCTGCAGAGAGCCTTGTGGATCTGTTTAGACTTTTACTGAGACCACACAGTGAGAGCAGCTCAAGTTCAGCTAAAGATCACTCCAGGGCAAGATTATTGCCTCTTAGGTGGCTTTACAGGCAGCAGTAAATGCACATCTGATTGTATCAAATCAAAATGCATCTTATCACATGTGCATGTTTTCATTTCATTTTCAAAAGAAAATATGTGTTTTTTGAATCATCTATTTGTTAGATTTTCCTCTGGACATTGATATTTGAACACATTACTAATCAATAGATGTAATGTTTTTCCATGCACTTTTCTGTTCCCTGTTATGCCGATGAAAAGTTTGTTGCAGTTGAAAGTGTAAATTATAAATTAGAGTTGTATGCATTCATTATAAAACAGTTTTTTAGCCTTTTGTTTTGCTATTGAACATCTTTACAGATCATTAAAACTGTAGTTAGAAATAATAAGTTAAACTTGTGCTTTTTGTTGACTGACAGAGGGAGGTACATTTTTATTGTTAATTATTATATGAGGAGATCAATAGATGAAACGAGTCCTTGTTTTTCGTTGGGCACCAAGAGAAACCACATGGTAAAATAACTGTTAAATTATAACGTAACTGTGGTGGTTGATCTAACAAAGGGTACATTTCCTCAGATGCGTGCTGCTCTGTAAATTGAATCTGAGGGCCACTCTGTATTGGAGAAGCCATACTTATTTTAAGCCAGAGATTCTTCATCTCTTTCAGCCGGAATTAGAAGTTTAGTCTGTCACCCTGAGACACAGGCTCATTAAAACATATTACTGCTCTTGACATGTGGAAACTCACCAGCAGCAGGACCACAGCCCATTTAACTCCCGAGCCAGAATCCATGGAGCCGATGGACAGTGTCCATGCATAATTAGCATACTGAGCACACTGTATCTCTGTTTAACATCTGCTTTGTGCTGGTCTTGATAATTTAAGATGTGTGTTTATCCATGTGACTATGTGCACAGGTACACTAGTGGTCAAAACTTTTAGAAAACCCCTATTTTTCCAGTTTTAATTGAAAATTAAGTAGTTCAAGTCCAGTGAATAACCTTGTTATTGTTATATGTTACAAAGGCAAGTGGTAAACTGCCCAAGGTAATAAAAAGACACCAAAAACGAAATAATATAAATTTAATTTGAAAAGGGGCCTTTTTCAGAGATCAATTGGATGGAGAGTCTTCATATTCTTTGTGACAAAAACTTTATCTTAATTGCACCAAGTAAATCAGCACTGAAATCATGACACTAATGGTGGTTGGCTATGAAAAAACAATGTGTGAGTCCATTCTTGGTTGGGTTTCACAGAAAGAGGTACAGTTGACACTTTGAATAGCAAAAACGGCTTTAATTTATTACCAGCAAGTATCAAAGTGAAAGATTCTTGTGTGATTTTAAAATATAATGACACATATTATACAAAGACTAGGCCAATTTAATACAGTGTTAATCCAAACAAACATATTCATACATATTTATGATTACTTTTTGCTCATAATAACATTTATATGCAGTTGACTTTATTCAGTTAGCTGTGGCAAATGTAATATAGACAACCATGCTAGCACCCAAGAGTTGTGCTTTTTCTGAACAGTTTACACAGAATTATGTGATGTGTGAACGTTAACAACACATCATGGATTACATTTCCATGACAGCATTGTAGCATAATGTGTGTCAATATAGTCAGTTTGTCTGAACAACAAAAAAAAAAGCCTGCAGGCCTCTTATATTTTCTCCCTCTCCAGCTTTCAATTTCTGACCCTCCCATCCTCTTCACCATCACTTTCCCTTCTCCCTCCTCCACCCATGCCCAGACCCCCCCCCCTCCATCCCCCCAGGGTGTCCTGAGACCCTTCATTACTGTCACCATGGTAACACCTCAACCATTTGACAGTGGTCCTGGACACTCCTCCCCACCCACCCATCTTCTTTTCCTCACTCCTTTCCTTCTGTCCTTGTCTTCCTCCCCTCTTTTCTCTTAAGCCCCCCTCACCCCTTTCCCCCTCCTTTCCTCTCCTCACCCCTCCCAAACTCCCTCCTGCTCCTCTCAAAACATGGCTTCCGGACAAAAATCACCAAATCACAGCGGCAAGTGGGGCATATGATGATGGGACGACCCCCTGAGGTTTTCCCCTCTCCCCAACCACTTCTTAAATGGCTAGAGCAATCATAACGACCTAACACTTTGAAGTCAAGTCCCAATTCCACTCTTTTTACTTTATCCGTCTGTCTGTCCGTCTGCCCATCTGTCTGTCTCCCTTTTTCTTACACGCTTTCCTCAAGAGTCAAATTGGCAGACATGTGGGCCTATATTGCCGTGACAGAGGGATGTCGTGCTGACTATTTCTGCACCAAATCAGTTGGCATCTAATTAAACATGGGAATATTGATCTCATGCCTCATTTCTGAGGATTAGTCCTCCCTTTGAAACATGCTCTGTTTGAAATGTGGCCATGATGAAAACACACATAGACACACACGTGTGCACACACATGCAACATACAGTACATGCTGAGAGACATGAGCGCTGTTGGCTGTCTGCCCTCCAGGTGTGACATGCTGATCGCCTGTCATTACAGCTCGCCTTCATGTCGGTGACAGTTGATGATGTCACCGTGAGATTTAAGTCCAACCCTGTTAATGCTCAGCCACTCGCGTACTGTAGGTACATGTGCATATACAAAAAAACACACACTCATATTCACACTGGTTCAGATCAGTTCTCCCTGGCCACCTCTGTGCTCAGTAGCAATGTTTTAATCATGATCGGGTTTGTTTGTAATTATAAACACTCTGAGACGCCCATATCAAAGAACTTCATAGAATTCAGGCCTATGGGTATCCTTGGTTGCTTCTGAAAAATGCGCACTGCCCCCCCAATCCCTTCTCCCCCCTCTCCTCCACCACCCCCATTACCCCCACACACACAGTAACAAACACATACACTCACACACTTCACTTCAAAAGCAGACCCTTCTTTTTGAGCTGTCTGTGCGGCTTTTGCATACACCTTGAAGGCCTTTTGCCTAGAGCCCCAAGGTCAACACAAGTTGTTTGTGCGTGTCGTGTCGAACTGTCCCCTGGGCTCAGCTGCTTCAGAGGCCAGGTCCCATTTTTTTACACTGCAAATGCTTCATCCTTCAAAGTCAACCCCCAACATCTGGGAGAAACAAGACTTTAGGTGCTTAAGTAACAATCAATGGAAATTAGTTAGACTTTAATTTAAACAAAAACAATTTTCTACTATCTTAATGGAAAGTTTGAAATTTATAGGTTATGTACTGGGTATTTCCTGAGGATATCAGGAACAGTGTTGTTACCATCCGAGATAATCTGTAATCGTGTCTTTTACCGCACTGACACCCTGAGAAAATGAGGAAAATGCTAGTCTACTGTAATGATGATGATGATGATGATGATGATGATGATGTTTATCTGTATTACCAAACTCATCAGCTGAATGCTGAGCTAAATTAAGCATCTTCATGTTGAGATGCAGATATTTAATTTTCAATCCAACTATTAGTAAGAATAATCATCCTTTACTGCCTAACCTGACAGGTCACACTGGAGTCAAGGAAAATAAAAGAAAATACTTTAAATTAAAGTGGCATATTACCCTTTTGCCCTCGCTTTACTTATGTTGTACGATACCCAAATCACATAAGTAAATTTCATCACTAATTGTATAAGCTACTTTTTTATTTACAATAACCCTCTCAAGACAGCATGTTGTTACTTAGAATATTTCTGCTGCATCTCAGAAAGGGTGCTTAGCTTATTGGACATTGTTACATTAGTTATCATAAAGGCTGTGAATTTCTTTTACCTAACCTTGGAATTGCAGCTGTTTTTGTTTACTTGTAGCCTTAGGTAAATCTTACAACAAGCACACACTAAAACAGAATTTATTTGAAAGTTTATTTTACAAGAAAAAAATGTATGAAGTTGAGTTTACAGACCGTTTATTGAGGTTTTCAAGGTGTTAACGCTATGAAATAGATAAATGAGAACCTTTTATAAAACCAGACAGCTGTCGGCCATTTTATAAAAGGTTCACAGAAGATGTTATCGACATAAAATGGATGAGATGTGCGTGTGGTTTTTTTGTGTAGATTATGCGACATACCACTAATCACAGATGGGTAATGACGAGTGTGTGGTGCAGTGTGTGGGCGTTCAACAGCAATAAAATTTTTCACCGTTGCATAACCTGAACAAAAGCTTTTTGTGTTTTCTTTTTCTGAGGGAAGTTGTTTACTTATTTGATCATTAGTTTGATTACTGTACTTACATGAATAGAAAACAGGGGTTCCTGCTGAAGGGGCCCCCAAAATATGAACTGTTCGACCAATGAATTTAAATAAAACATTTGGCGAGGCCTGTGGTTCAAGTTGAAGACCTGCATCTAACTTCAGCATGAATTATAAAACTGATGTCTTTGAAAGCGACCTTGTACTTTCACTTTACTTTTTTCCCACTCTCTGTAAAGACCATGAAATGAAAGAAATATGTGTTGTTGTAGGGGCAAAGGAGTGCATGGTGTCTCCAGAGTCATTTTCATTCACAGATAAACACACGGCAGCATCGGTAAACAAGATTCACGGGGAAAGAGTGAGACACATTTGATAGTCATAAAGGATTTTTTCCCCTCAACGAGCAGAGATCAAATAAACTCTGTGTGTCTGAGGTGCCGCATAGCCTCAAGCAGTGAAGCATAAATTTAGAACAAATCTTGTTTCTCTTACAAGGGTATTACTTTAATTTCGATGCTTGGGCGAAATAGAAAAAAAAGGAGGAGGAGGGGGGATTCTGAAAAAAACTGAAAAAAATAAAATAAAACACACATGACTCTAAAATGTCTTCCGTCTAACCTTCCAATCAGAAAATATGATATATCCCAGTTCAAGTTGTCACCTCATATACCACCTGACCCTGTAGCTCCCTTCTAAAATCAGTTTTGTTTCAAAATGAAAAAGCAATTTTCCTTGGGTTTATAATCCTCAGTAATAGTCAACCATCATTTTTAATCTTTAGATGCATTTTAAATCCAAGCTGTAATGTCTTAACTCTCTGCCAAGGTCAAATATCTTAGCAAATAAGGTTTAAGCTTTGTTTTATATGAAAGAATTACATGATTAATACCAAAGAATTAATCACGTACTCTTCAGATCTCCCAGATTGGGTTTGTGCTAAAGGATTATGCTGTCCTACTTTTTCACATGGCATAAATTGACATGGAGGTTTGTTTAGCAAAGTACTGCTAAATACAGTCTTCTTAACTCTTTAGTTGCACAGGGAGCCTTGATTGCAGGCTGCAGCATTCAGTGATATTGCATTCCTCCACAACTTTCAGGATAATCTTATTATCATGTTATTAACAGTCAGTGCTGCACAATTCAAATCATGACAACTATGTCACGGGCTTCAATGAACGGGTTTGAACCAATCCATAATTTCAAAGAAATAGAAGACAGGTGATGAATTTGAATTACATTAACCAAGATAAAAAACATCTCTTTACCTTATTATGCAAACAGGCCAGTCTTTAAGATGGAAATATGAGATGCAGAGAACAAATCTTATCCCATTAATAGCAAACTAGGAGACTGTCAATGTGACTTTTAAAGAGAAATGACTACACTGGACAAGTCTTATTTCTTTGTAGTTTTTACCCTCAAAATACAATGACATGAGTCCAGTAAGTTACCCAGTCATTATCTCGCCTACCTGGAGTACAACTTAGAGAAAGAGCTGTTCCTGGTCACAAATACTGATTTGGCAACCAAGACTATAATGTTTTAGATTTTCCTTTTAAGTGATGAAACTTTAGCTTCCATTGTCTCTGCAGAATCAATCATCATTTCAAACTCCAAACCCGAATCATCAGCTGCCACCTCATATTTTTGTATTTATGACCACCCAGGAGGGCATCTCTTATTAATGCACACTTTTATAAACTGGACAGCAGTTTCGCTCCTCATCCCCCTCCTGTACGTCCAAACAAACCATGATTTATAATTCAAATGATTTATGATCTATCAGAGTGCTGAAGTACCGCCATCTACTCAGCCATTCGTTTATACATGCACCCACTACAGATAAAGTAAAACTAGATGTAGATGCATTGGATGATTTCATTCAAAACCTGCTCATGTGTTTATTATGCACAATAAATCTAAAACCACTTCGAGTGTCACAGCAATCTGTTGCCTCTGCTGCACTTTTATTGCTGGGTAAAATGATAAGTTGATTTGTAAATTGCAGGGATAGCGACACATGCATATTAATGGAAGATTTTGGATGTCCCTGTATTTTGACCAATGCAAAAATTGATAATTGCTGAATGCTTTGTGACAAAACTTATATCATAGTTGGTGCTATGGTTATTTAACTTAAGGGACCGAAACAGACAGCTATATCGGAACTAATGTGCACCAGTTTTGTTTTGTATTTAAGTATGGGTCATTCATGACATAGAGCTTATTTATCACATATTTGTGAAATGCTCACTTATGATAACAGTCCTTTCATATCTGAAGCTGTGAAACATTTGAAACATAAAACTACTACTCACTTTTCAAAATGCTCTGATCCAGTATCCTTTGTTATTTTCATTTTACATTTTTATGAAAAATCTGAAATGGGTTTTGTGCAGTTGGTGTGAATGTATCTGATTATCATATGAAAGGTTATATTTGACCCTCCAGAGTCAGTTGCATTTAGCATCCATTTTGAGACGCTCTCCCCTTTTGTTCTGGATTACCTTGGATATCACCTGGCTGTGACTGTGAGTTTAATGAATGCTGATGTCTCTATACGTGACGGGTATTGCACAATAAAAATGTTTCAGTAAAGCTCAGTATGTGGGGTAATTGGTGCTGTTTAAAAATGCATCAGGTTCGGCGTGGCAGTGTAGACACATGCACAGACATACAAGCATGCACACACACACACGCAGTTGCACGCCAGGCGCTTTCTGATCTGACCCGTCAAAACTCATTAAGGCTTAAAACATATTTCCAAATGACATCCGAAGTCTCCATTAGAAAACCGCCAATTACCGCTGAAAGATATCCCCCCACCTGCCTGCCATATTTGCATATGATTGGAGCGATCAGTTAAAATGAGAGCATTTTGGCGCTGCTCAAAAATTCACAGTACGCCGCCAGATCAAGGGTGGGAGGGGGGGCATAGTAATGTGAAGTCAGCGCTTTAACTGCAGGTTTAAAAGTTGCTTGGACTGCGGGGGTGAGAGTGGGGTTACATCCTCAAAATCGTGGATATAGATATAAGTTGGACAGCGGTGCCCCGTCTTTGCGCAGCTCTCAGCATTGGACTGTTTTGCCAGCGCAGAGTGGATCTAAACATCTCTCATTTAAATAGATTTGAATACAAGGACGAGAAATAATAGGCATTGAACATGTAGCTCTATTGTCGTGGGAGTAAAGAGTGCAAGCAGTGCAGTTTTTGTGCAATTATGAATGTTTTAATGGCAAAGTTATGCCCATAGATTTTTTTTTTTTTGCCATGGTTTAGGAACATGTGAGTGTTTTGAGTGTGTGTGTGTGAAAGAGGGAATGATATGTAGATTTAGGGTTTTTGCATCACAGTTTTCAAGAAAAACAGCACTTATACCCATTACAATCAAGATCATTCATTTTCAGCCCATTCTTTTTCTGTCTCTCTCTCTCTCCCCTTTATTCTTTTGTCTCTGTCTGTCAGTCTGATTGTCTGACCATTACTGCCTTGATAAAGTTGTCTGAAGATGAGAAGTCAAGTCTTCAATCAGTGAAAGAAGTAGGCCAATACATGTGAATCCAAGCATATGTCAATCAGAGACATAATCACCAAGCCTCTGGCTGAGGTGGGAACTGCAACAGTGCACCCTATGCCTAAATATACACACACAAACACACATACAGTACGCATATGCAAGCATACACACAAGCACTAATTCATATATATGCACAAAAGCTTCCACATGCACACAGTCGGACTCGGCTGGAGAGCTGGAGGTGTGATGACAGATTTCTGATTCCTTGTGTTTGTGCATTTATATAGCTCATTTCTATACACTAGTTCTACACTAATAATCAGGTATCTGATTGACGGTCTTTGCAATTGGAAGTCTCATTTGACAGATGGAATTTTTTTTTTACGGAATATAATATGTAGGCCTGTGAGTACACAGTATGCAGCAGTGAATGAAAGGCACAGTCCAGAGAACACAGAGTACATTTCCCAACTGAGTTTCAAGACCAGATGTTGTATTTTTGAAATGGTAGATATGAATGGAGACCATTTCATAACATAACATAACAAAAAAAAAAGCACCGCTGTGATTTTTGGCAGATTCGAGTCAAAATGTCCCTGAGCAGGACTCTGAAATCTCAAATGTACCTGCTCACTCAGTGTGATTCACTCACACTGTCGGCTAAATGCCGAGTACACAGTGTACAAATACATGTATTATTTTTGGCCTAGATTTGACTTTACTTAAGAAAAGATGACACTCATGATGATGACATCAAGACTTATTTCAAGAGCTGCCTCTCTGAAAGATCTTTGTGAGCCTGTAGCTATATATGGACATCATGCTGTACAGGCTGAGCTTAAATCACATTGGATGAGATTGCCAGACTTTGCTAAATGTAAGAAAATTAAAATGTAAATATAATAGGTAGAGATAATGTGAATTGGGTTATTACCTTCCTGTTGAAAAAAATGGGGATGACATTGATTGTAAAGTGTGACACATTTCTTTATATGAAACAGACAATAATGACCGGGGTGATGGCAGGACGATCATTATCACCATGATCATCATTGGTATAATCAGTACTGTTTTCAGTAGGAGATTGCTTTGAGCCTCCTATTGGTTGTTCAAAGTGTGATAGGGAGATGGAGGGACACACATGTGTGCGCACACATATATACACACAGATAAACCCAGCGGCTCTAAACGAGGCTCTTCATTGTTTCCCATGTGATTAAAACCGAGTACCGTTGAGTCTCTTATATTGTCATCAGCCTGCTTTGTGATGTGTGCTGTGTATGTGTGAGTGTGCTGTATAAATGTGTGTGTGTGTGTGTGTGTGTGTGTGTGTGTGTGTGTGTTGTCTCCCTGCAGTGGTCCCGCTCTAAATGAATGTCAGCTTGCCTTAGTCCAAGCATGGGCCCCAATGCGGCCGATCGATACTTCATTAGGCCTGGATTGTCTTGTGTCCATGCAACCTTGAAGCTGTTCCTTAATTACCGCAGCATTAAGGCCCTGGACTGCGCTACAGACCACGCTACACTGAGGATGGCCAGACCCAACAAAGCAAACCCCCACCCCCCACCCCCCACCAC
>NW_019525123.1:4050815-4062662 GCF_002814215.2 Seriola lalandi dorsalis | reverse complement strand
CCTTCATCAGATGCAAAAATGCACACGGTTACATAGACTCACATACAGGCAAACATGTTAATACACATACAAGAATACACACATACATGTGCCCCAGTCTACACACATGGATGTACACAGATACACATAGACACATACACACACACACACACACACACACACACACACACACACAGACGCGGATACATAGCACCTTAAGGCAACAGGGGAAGGAGGAGTTTGATGGGCCAAGAAAGGGAAAAGAGGAGGGGACCAGTGAGGGACAGAGGGTAGGAGACACTGTAGGAGAGAGAGGGTGAATTGAGGGCAATGATGGGGACACAGAGACAATCAGCAGGAAAAAGAAAAATGTATGAATTTTCCTATAACTGCAAATGCTATTGCAGTATTTTGTATTTAGCGTGTTCTGATCATTTAAAAAAGTGTTTCAGGATCAATTGCACCATATCATGTTTTTTTTTTTAATTCTACAAAATGCCTAAAACAATAAGGAAAAAAAACAATATAAGAAAGGTTTGATTCACAATGTTTATGGTGCAACTTGCATTACTAACCTCTTTTTCAAGCTCAGAAGCAGACAGCACACAAGATAAAATGCTTAAATGTCACCAGGCCTGACATTTTGACCGCTCATGTGTGTGTATGTATGTATTTATATGAAGTGTGTGCGTGTGCACTTCATGTCTATGTCTATGCATGTGTGTGTGTGTGTGTGTGTGTATGTGTGTGTGTTTTGCACTGAATGCCAGTCTAATCCTTTCCATTCACAGAGAAAAGAGATTTCATGGAGGAAAAGGAGGTGGGGGAAGGAGAAAAAGAAGAAGTAGTGGGAGGAGTTTATAAGATGATGTGGGGATGAGGAGGAGAAAACAAAGCATACATATGTCTCATTCCTTTCTTCTTGTGCGCTGAGTCAGAAATGGGTGAATATGTTTTTTACAAAGCTAGAAATACTGTCCTGCTAATGTAAGTGGGTGGAAAACTGAGGTAATATTAGAAAGAGAGGGACAGAGAGAGGGTTCATGATAGGAATGATGAAGAAAGATGAGAGACAGTAAAATGTGTTCAAATAGATCATTACAATGAAAAGAGAAAGGATGGAGAGACAGGCAGACCACGGAGGAGGTAGAAGAGGAAGTTAAGGAGTGAGGGGGGCGAGAGAAAGGGTGAGATGTGGAAGAGGAGGCAGATAGGAAAGGGGGGGTGGAGGAGGAGTGGGGGTGGGGGGGGTGCAGTCAAATGGCACTCATGACAAATGACATCCCCTGTCTCCCAGTCCCCTCTCCTCAGCACCATGATTTGTCATCTCCACTTCTGACATTTTTCATCGCACTATCAAATCACCCTGACAGAATGATATTTTCTAATTCTCCCAGCCTTGGAGCACGCCAAAAATAATGGTATCCACATGCTATGCACACTCTTTCTCTGTTTCCCTACCTCTCTCTTTATTTTTCATCCTGTGCCTCGCACAAACATCCGGTGATTCTTTAATAATGAAAATGCAGCATCGCAAATATATTGTTGCAGGACTTGACTCGGAGCTATCTGCTTCTCAGAGTCATTTAAGCTGTCTCATTTAAGAGGTGGCACATGTAGCTGTCATTTTCAAAATTCATACCGCTGTGTTTTACGATGTGTTGTTTTGCATGTGATCTGGAACAATAAAGAAAAAAAAAAAAGAATAAAAGTTAGTAGTTCTGCTTAGCATGGAGACACTTATACCAAGAATATGATTTACTGTACTCCGCATGACTTATTAACCAGTTTCCACTTTTACTGTCTACATTTTCATAAATACGTTGAATGGGTTGATTTGCTTTGTTTTTTTGTGGTGATAATTACCTCAGTAATCCTTTATCTTTTCCATTGCTAACAGAACTTTGATAAGCCCCCACCTGCTGAGCCTTTGATTCTCCAACATATCATCTTCCATTGTTTTATTGAATATTTATAAGGACAATGTCATATCTGCCATGACCCACCTTTTCCATAATCCGGGTCATGGCACTGCAAATGAGTTTATGGCTAATTCCATCTCAGCAGGAGATCACTATCACTGTAGCCCAAAGGCATACAAAGAAATAGGGATTTCTTTAACTCCTAGTGTGACCGCTGGCTTTGGATCTTTTTGATAACTAATGTTCACCATTCAGCAACATGCAAGTCTATAAATCTCAAATGCTGTTTTTGAGGATGAACGGGAAAAATAAAAAGTTGACAACATTGAAATATACTCTTTAAAGTTGCCAGCAATTTTCTTCTAAAGCAGTTATAAGCTTCTCAGTTTATTAAACAAAACCCCAACCACCATAGTGTCTCAGCCAGACACATTATCTTGTCTTGTCAAGTTATAGGAACTATGCCCTATATAATAAATACTAGTTTATTTCCATGTGTGACAAAATTACTTATAAGGCAAATTAAGATCTATTCATACATTTATTAATAAATGATGAAGAACATTAGAAGAACTATAGACGTATTCTAAAGCAATTTATGAAAATTTTTTGGCAAGTATGTAACCATTGTCTCTGAAGAGATCTTTAATAATGTGTATGTGTGTGTGGTTGTATTGTAAAGCAGTTTAGGTACAAACACCATCTACATGCTATTCATAAACACCTAAACAATAAATGTGTGTTCAAAGCATTCACCCTGTCTGTGTGTGTGAGAGACACACATGATGTGACTGTTTTTGAAATTATTAAAATGCAAAATGCAGCATATTTAATTGTCATTGTCAGTCATGGTTCTGTATGTGTGTGTATGTGTCTGTCTCTGTGCTTGCGGTAAGGTGACTCTTCCCACATGTGTTTATGCGTGTGTGTGTTTGTGTGTGTGTGTGTGTGTGTGTGCGTGTGTGTCTGTGTATGTGTCTGTACCAGTTTTACAATGTCTGGGGTAATTATGCATTATCCAACAAGGGATCAGTGGCTTGCTCTAAGCAGCACCCGGGTGTTGTTGTTTAATGTAATAAATGTCATGTATGCATGGCTTCACATGCGCTTCGTTAGCAGTTTAATGCTAACCGTTAACTATCACCAGTGCCTCCAAGCTATGAGCCAGCGTCTGCTGATGACACCAGCATTTAGTTCAAATAATCACACAGAGAAGGATAAACAGTGTTCATGAGGCCTTAACATAGCTACTGTGACACTATAATTATTTTTAGATATAAATGGCAAAATGGAAATAGAATCACTAACTGTTATATCAAAACACCTAATTATAAAGGAGACATTTGTTACCTTGGTGGCAAGAAACACTTAACATTATTCTACTTGGTGACAGTATTGTTTATCAATGGAATCATAGGCTATTGTTATGAGTTGATTGCATCATGTTATCAATCAACAAATTTCTGTTCTCCAAGTTAATGAAGCAAACTTAAAATGAATAAAATTAGTTATTAAAGTTTTGTCTTATGTAATGCATAACAGCTGATCACAGTCCATTGCATTGCACATTAATTTAATTTCTTTTACTAATGTCAGAAAATATTCAGCATCACACTGTGATCACCCAGCCACAATAGTGACACTGTGCATACTTGATGAACCTTATATAGTATATTATAAAGGGCTGGCTAAATACCAAAGACATTATTCAGACAGCAAACAGAATAGAAATAACTTCAAACACATTTACTATGAGAAAACTTCAACATTTTGTCTTCAACTTGATCCTCTCTGCTAATTTCACCAATTAGTGTGGAAGTCAGTTTGGTCAAACAGAGTAGTTCATGTAACAAGGATTAAGTAAAAAACATTATTAGTCTTAACAGCTTGAGGGAGTAGCTGCAATTAGAGGTTAATCAAATGCACACACTCACACTGGGGAATGACATTCACAGAGTTGTTTTGTTGGCTGAACAGCCCTGCTATCGGCCCGCTGGACTTCAGTGTCTTGCCCATGAGCGCTTTGTTGTGAGGGGTCACTTTATAAAGTTAAAAAACTTAAAGTTAACTTGATTTTTTTCTTGTTAGTCAACCCAACGACGGTGCTGTTGTAATACAAAGTACTATACTACGCAACATGCTCAAACTGAGAGAATATTAAAGCAATTTCAGCTCTGCCCGCTCTGAGATTGGGCCACAGTGAAAAGTAATACCGAAGCAGAAGAGATCAGTTTTCTATCATCTGAGAATTCTCTAAAGATGAAATAGGCTTCATAAATGAGTCTCAATGATAACTGATGTATAGTAAATGATAGAGAGAAGATAATATAGGAAATTGGGCGAATAGTGTCTGGAGACTGAATCAATTCATTTTGAAGTGTGCGTCTACTGTAGGTCCTACTATTTTTTTAAAGGTACAGTCTGTGCTTTGTCGTAGATTTCATATTAACTCTCACATTATCATTTACACACTTGTTGCCTGTATGGTCAAGCACGTGCACATATAGACACACACACACAGACACACATTTCCTGCTAAGGAAATGGATGAAAAGGAGCAGAGGAACTGGTTATAGTAAAGAGGTCTAGTGGTTATCGGCCAACACATCAGCTGGGCACATGGCTGTTGATGTGCTCTTGAGCAACACGCTGGCCGCTTACCCATTTTATCTTTGTAGGTTGCTCTTGATAAGACTATTTGACTGAGCCTGAGTGTAAAATGTTGGGGAGCGGGACAAGAGGGGAGTGGGAGATAAGTAGAGGAGAGGGAAGGAGAGTAGAGTGGATAGAAAGGAAGGAGGTAACGGGGGAAAGGAGAGACCAGAGGAGAGGAGTAAGGAGGAGAGATTGATTTGGCCAGCTAGGAGATGACTGCTGATGAAGGCCTCTCATAGACAGATGGATACAGCGTCGGGTCCCCGCTCCTATAAGCTCTCAGCCTAATCCGCCTCAAATTTCCCTCTGATTGCTTCTAAATTGCCTTCTCCCATAGTTTCCTGCTGATTTCTCACCGTGAACTCCTTCCCTCCCTGCCTGCCTCTCAGAACAGGGAATAATGTCTGGCCCGGTGAACTGCTTCCTTGGGTTTGACTGAAGAATGTGCTAAGAGAGTGATGGGGAGGGTGTGCGGGGTGATGGCTCCTGTCCTCTTGTGTGTGTGTGTGTGTGTGTGTGTGTGTGTGTGTGTGTGTGCATGTCCCTTCAAAAATCAGTCTGAGGTCTTTCTGCCTGCTATCTCTCTGCCTCATTCTTAGTCTGTTTTTCATATACTCACTCCATCCATATGACTCCATCTCTTCAAGGGTGTGGAGAGGTGATAGTGGTGGAGGAGGGGGAGACCTTCATCTCTTGTCCCTCTCTAATGTCTCATTTCTTTTTCTTTGTCACCTGCTTTAATTACACGGTTTCTTCTACTCTCTGGACTTACTGTCCCTCTCTTTCTACTCATCTCTAACTGTATTGTCTCTCTTACTTTGTCTTTCTCCATTTCTTTTTATGCTCTTGCTTTAACTCACAGCGCAGAGTTGGCAGAAATTTAATGCAGAATTATTCAGAATGGGGACACTGTTTTCTTTCAGTGGCGTGGGCCCCCCACTCAGCAGTGCGATAACACAGCTATAGTCAACACACTTTGATTTGTTTCCCACTCATTTATCATGTGACCTTTCCCTGCTAGCATTAATACAGAAAGAGAGAGGGGGAGATGGACAGAGAGAGAGAGAGAGAGAGCAAGAGAGAGAGAGAGAGAGAGAGAGAGGGACAGAGGAGGGACATAAAGACAGACAAAACCAAAACCAAAGAAGCACACATTCATAGACGCAGAGAGAAAGGTCAAGTGAAGAGACAAACAAGGTAGGAGGGAGCTTTAGA
The DNA here is from genome assembly GCF_002814215.2 of Seriola lalandi dorsalis. NCBI lineage: Eukaryota > Metazoa > Chordata > Actinopteri > Carangiformes > Carangidae > Seriola > Seriola lalandi. The sequence goes on along the minus strand of NW_019525123.1, from coordinate 4,056,891 downwards.
GAGAATAGAAGGAGAGTGAAGAGAGAGAGAGAGAGAGAGAGAGAGAGAGAGAGAGAGAGAATAAAATTGAGAGAGAGATAGCAGGCAAGGAGCAGAGAAGATTGCATTTTAGAATTACTGGCCAACACCTAACAATTTATGCCCTCATGCAGTGCTTGGCAGCATCTGGAGCCTGCAAAGCCTGCAGTGAGCATAAGGGTAAGCTATAATACTATATAGCAGTGTAGCAGTGATGTGACATTATCAAGGAGCATTAACAGAAAGTTGTCTGGTATCACTGCCTCCTTACACCGATATGGCTTTATTCAGTAAAACAAGGTTCACATCATGGCAACGGTGGTGTTCCTACGACGACAGAGCAACAAAAACATGGAGCTAACATCTTATCCAATATCTCACATCTTATCTCTTTTGACTCTTTTGAACCCAACCAGGAACATTTTCACAACATAATATTATGACACGGTAAAAAACAAACAAAGAAACAAACAAAACAAAAACTGCTATCGGATTAATGTCAGAAATATGTTTTCTTCTTGATTTCAGAAAGGTGGTCTGTTATGTTGAATTCTTTTCTACACCATCATTGAATCTATGATGTGATTATTTTTAATAATTAATTTTTAATTAGATATTTTTAATTCCATAAAATCTGAGATTTAAGAAAGAGCACTGACTGATAAGCCTCATTAGTGTGTGTGTGTGTGTGTGTGTGTGTGTGTGTCTGTCTGTGTCTGTGTGTGTGTATGTTTTAGTTTTTCTATAAAAAGTGAGGTCAACACCAGACTGTGTGATCAACTCCACAAGGCCTGGCAGCCAAAGAACTCTGCCCAGCCAAAATTGCACAAGCCTGCAAGTATAGACGCTAACACAAACCATTTGTAGTGCTGTTTTTTATAAACAGTTAATCCATTACAACATTAGATTGTAGTTAAGAAAACTTTGATCCAGTTGGGGGCAAAAAAGGATAGGAAAGGATTATTTTGTGAGTTTGTTGACGGTAGAAAGGATTAAAACAAAGTGCAATTCTTGCTCTTAAATGACCCCCACATAAAAAAGGGGTTTAGGAAAATGGGGAAACAATATCAGTCGTAATAATATCTTGTTATACAAATTCATGCACACACACTGTTACACACACATAGGCTTCATCATCCCATGCAATCTGACATCAGTCTAGTGTGAGTTTGCAGAGGAAAGACCACAGCGAGCACGGTGGGCAGCGGAGGTGGTGGTGAGGGCCAAAAAAATTAAACCATCTACAGGGAGCTCCAGTCCGAGAAAGATGTGTATAAGAGACAGGGTGTGAGATGAGATGATGAAACCAGAGGATAGAGGGGAGGGAGGGCGGGAAGAGAGAGGGAGATTGTGTGTCAAAATGTGGATGTTTGGAGATTGGGCTTCCAACCCTGCCAAATGATTAAAATGTTCCCTCTGACATTCATATTCCCCTATCTGGATTCCTGCCTACATACGATGGGCTGTGTTGAATATGAATTCAGAGATGGCCGTATAGAATTTGATCTGAGAAGTGTTGATGGCTGGAGATGCAATTTAGGCATGTTGCGTTTGGTGACAAGTGTTGGTGTGACGTTAGAAAGAAAAGATAAGATTTAATTTCATAATACTTGCATTTTTACAATTAGAAACTACTGTTTCATCAACAGGAATTCTACTTATATATTATTCTGAAATTATAAATTAAATTGCAATCATTTCGGATGTTTTTCATTAATCTGTGCACTAAAATAATATACATACAAACATTTATTATATTTCAATTTTGCAAGCATTTCAGATATTAATTTAAATTTTGCCTGGCCTTTGTCATTAAAATAAAAGACACAGTTTTTTAAAAATTAAGTTTTAAGCAGGGCTGACAGTATATCGGATGTTTTATAATTTAATAAAATTGAATAAATGAAAAGAAATAGAATTGAATTGTGTGCATCACACATATATACATACACTCACACATGGGCACACACACACCACAAATGCACAACAAAAGAAATCAGGAGCACCTCAGACATCAGAATCTCCCTGAGTGTGAGTCGCCATCCCTTCCTTTCCAATGCTCTAGAGATGAGGGTTGTCATGGTTACGGGGGCAGAAAAATCACCCCATGGCCCACTCCACCCCCCATGACACACACACAAACACACACACACACACACATATATATATATATATATATATACACACTGCTCCACACACACACCATTTTTTCTTTCAGTTGTGCGGGCATTGCTGATGTCACTGGTAAAATTATGAATTTAACATACAGGTCAGGAGATGGATATCTCGGCTGGGGTAAGCCGTCGGCAGACGTAGAGAGAAAAAGGAACAAGAGCCTTGTTGCCTGACAGAAAGACACACTGTCCGAACGCCCTTGAAATTTAAAAGAGAAAGCAATAACACAAGAGGAAATTCAGAATTCTCTGTTTTCTATTGAACATGTTCTCCTTTTTGCTCCCCTTTCTCCGTTTCAGGTGCAATTAGACCCATTTCTTTAAAAAAAATGGCAGGGAAAAGGCAAGAAAAGGAGGGAAACACAGAGAGCCTGAGTGAAGAGAGAGATGGATGGTGAAACAAAGCAGAGAGGAGGAACAGGGGGAGATTCTTTGAGAGTTGCTTTTGTTTTTGCGTTTTGCTGTGTCTGTGGCATTATGAAAGAACTTCGCTGAGCACTTAGGGGATTACAATGCACTTGCCTCTGATAAATATCTTAATTTTGATGCGATTTTTAAGCCATCAACATAATTATTATTTTTCATTTTTCTTCCCCCTTCCAACTTGTTTTTAATGAAGACCCTTTTCAATAAACAAATGGATATGCATTAAAGGGGATGATAGAACTTTCAAGTATAAACCTCTCATGTCTATTAAGTGCTTCCATTACACCACATTTCTCCAGCAGACCCCCAGTTAATGTTTTTCTTTCTGTCTTGAAAGCAGATCTGCGAGGCTCTAGTTTATACAGATAGATTGAGGCACTTCTCAATCAATCATTTTTGCTTTTACTTGATGTTTATTTAGATATAAAAAGAAATACTAAAATAAATAAATATTTTACTTGTTTTTGTAAAAATTAACCAAACAATACAATGATAAACAAGAGGAATTAATATATTGTATTACTCTTCTATTATTAGGTTTGCTTAAAAAGTATCTATAGAGATGAATTAAAATCTAACTAAATTAATTAATTAAAAGGATAAACCCTCAAACAAAATTTTTATTAAGACACAAAATACCCAGACTTCTGACCGTTAGTCTCATTCTGCTGAGAAATATCAAACACAGGACGATAAATCAGTCAGTATATGTGGACATTGTCCTCATATAATTGGTGTTTGATAACTCTGATTGACTATTGATCGGCTCTGAGTTTTGACCCCAGCAATAAATCCAGACCCCTGGTGGCCAGGACGCTGCATTGTTGAATCTGAAATATTTTATCTGCAGCTTAAGAGGAATAGCCACTTATTCTCTCCTTACACACGTTTTTCTTTTTTTATGACAGCAGTGCTCTCATCTTTCCTCTTAAGTTTTACCCTTTTGTGACCTTTTGGAGAGACCAAACGTATCTGCGTTATATATGGGCTGTCCTGTGATGACGGGGCGGGTAGGGAGGTTATGGAGGGGGTGCATTAGCCAGTCCCCCCCCTATCCCACCGCAACCCAACCCGCCATGACAGAGTCCCCAACCCCAACCCCTACTCCGCTTCACTTCATTCATTTTGTTCATCCCCTGCGGTCGGCTGGCAAGGCCTCTAAATCCTCCCTTTATTGTACACGACGCACACAAAGGCTTGGCCTGCTCTCTCATTTCCTTGATGTGCCTTTGGACAGCAGCGGTGGCTTTGGTAGGCATCGATGCAAACATTAGCATAAAGCAGCTCCTGGGGACCACTGAACAATCAACTCAACTGTTTCTGGTCAATCCAGTAGACTTCCATAGGATGTGTGACCACGTGAATGAAATACCTGTGTTGTGTTTTCTGCCGCTGTATTGGACCAGCTGCACAAGGTGGCCATAGATACATGATTAGACAAGGAGAGAGAGAGATGACCCTCTTGATCTTTGGTGACATGAATCTTTCCCTTGGCTTTGGCCTCAGCTCTTTCTCTCTCTCTTGCTCCTCACCTTCCTCTTCACAACCAACAAAAGTGGGATTACCCAGAGAGAGAGCGAGTGAGAGAGAGAGAGAGTGTAAAAGAAGTCGGTGTGTTTATTGCCAAGGTGAGCTTTTTGAGCCAGGGGGTTCCATCCTAAAATAGACTCACTTCAGGCTGCAAGGCTGGTAATTATTGACCAGGAGGGGAGAGTGGCAAACAACACACTCATTACACATGGAGATTGCTTGCTTACCACTGAACACTAGAATGGCGATGCAGATTGGTGGCTGCCCCCTTTTTGTGTGGTCAGAAATCTAGAGGGTCATTAGTTTTTTGTTGGACCCGTTTAATGTTCCTGAGTTGCATGTGGGAGTCAAGCTGCCTTTGAGGATGTGGCAGCAGTTAAAGGGAGGGAGTCGGTGGCCCTGGCGTCTGCTTCAAAGGTTTCGCTCAATCTTTCATGTCTTTCTCATGTGAAGTGATGAGAATATATGGAAGAATAGAAGCAAATGTAGGTTTCACGTGTGGTCGCTTTTACCACTGCCATGAATCCCATCTGTGGAAAAAAAAGTATATATTTTAATATTGATGTCATATTGTCATAATTGTGTTCTTTATATCTGTTATTTTTTAATAATCATATTGAATTTATTTTGTTTCTGTAGGCTGCAGCACTTGTTGAAAAAAAACACACAAAAAAATAGAAAAAATGCCAAATTTAAACAGGATATCTCTGTGATTGAAAATACAGTATATTATTTACACATCTGTAGATGCACATACTGTAAAAAACATGCATGTAAAAAGATATATATGAAAAAGCATATTTTGCGCTCCTTATAGAAGCTTTCTTCTACTTCTTGGGGCTACAAATTTAGAATGTAGTAAAAGCATTAATTTAGAATAGAAAACCTGAGTAATATTTAATATAGAAGTTTAGTATAATCAATGAATAAGAGGGATTATTCATATTTTCCGTCATTTAATTATCCCTGAATATTTTGTGTGTAGCATGAATAAAATCATACATCTTTTCTCAGAAAGTCATTTCCTTCTTCATAATTGATAATTCTGTTTGTTTAAATAGAAGAAAATAATAAGATAATGTATGTCATAGAGAAATGAGGGATAAATAATCAGTTAGTTATTGGTTATTGATTGAAAAAAGATAGATTCAGGTATTGAAAATATTGAAGACAAAAACTTGTTCCACCAAGGTATTCTTTTTAATTTACACTATGTTTTTCTTCCATAATATGTTTAGACATTTGCCAGTAATATTGGACATTTCTGTATTTAATATGAATTTTCACTCACCATCGTGCAAACCCTTTTTTTCTAGACTTTCCTCGTACCTGTGTGAGCTTTCCAGGGTTCCAAGAAAACAAACACACAATTTTTTAACAGCAATGCACACCTCTCTTTCACCAGCTTCCCTTTGCGTTGCATTCATTGCATTTTTGAAACGAGATTAACATCGCCTCTACATTTTTCAGTTCCCAAATGTTTATCACACAGATGAGAACCAGAACAGTTGTAATAGCAATGTGTCATTATTCATAGTTGATATTAGCTGTGTGACACTGTCGCTTTCTCAGCGGCATGGCGGTTGGTTTATTTCTACCCATCAGGCACTAGGGCGTGACAGGGGGAACTGTTGTTAGGACCGAGGTCCCTACGATGTCCCCTGATGTGGACAGACATTATAAATGACATTGCCCAATCAAATGCGAGATGGAGACTGGGGGTGTTGATGGTGTGTGTGTGTGTGTGTGTGTGTGTGTGTGTGTCAGGCTTATTGTATGGGGGAAACAGAGAAAAGGGTTAGTGAGGGAGGAGAAGATGAGAAAACATGGGGAGCCTCATTTGATGCAGTTAATGTGCAGATTTATGTAGAGGGACAGTGGTCAACATTCATAAGATCTTTCCTCTTCCTGCCCAGCCTGCCCCCCCC
>NW_019525123.1:4036068-4050795 GCF_002814215.2 Seriola lalandi dorsalis | reverse complement strand
CCCCACGCCCCCCACAGGCTTTCTCCTTTCTTCCTCTCCCCCTCATTCTCTCCCACTCTGTCACTCAACATCATTCCTCCCTTCTCACCCCTGTTTTTCCTTGTCTCTTATCTGTCTTTCCTGACTCCCTCCCTTCCTTGCTATGGAAGGACTGAGATTGGTGTGGACTGCAGCGATCAGACCAATAGGAGGCATAGGTAGACCACAGAAACGCACAGACCACAGCACTGAGGGAGAGATGATACATATCCAACATTCAAGATTTTATTTGTATGCTGCACAAAACTACCAGCCTTTCTGTTCAACACAAGACACACACATACACAAAAAACAGTACATTCCAACTATGCAAAACTAATCACCAAATTGGAGTAGAAATGGTCTATAAAACAATGTACAGAGCTTTATAAAAGAACAGAAATTACTATGTAGCTGTAAATTAAACTATTCTTATACATCTCAGAGCGCAGCACTCTGATTAATATAGGGCTATTTTGAGACATATTGTGAAGTAGATTAGACAAAAACAATTATAGTCATCAATAAACAAATTAAGATCCGTCCTACAAGTATTTGATTTTTCTTTCTTTAAATTAAAATATAATTATTGTTGTGAAAAGTATACTGAAATATATCTCACAATTGTAAATACATTTTATATGATATTTGTCACAACTGAGCAGGTATTGTCAATAATATGCAGTATACATACAGTATCTTTTTTTTTCTCAAAGTTGAGACTCCCTACAATAGCTAATTGTAATTGTAAACCTCAGAAGATGCTTCTGTAAACAACTGAAGAAAGCTTTACATTGTATATTCTCCATATGTTGCCATTTTTATTGTAAAGAAAAAAAATCAGATCTCGGGTCTGCTCAATTTCAACCTTTCTATAACATCAGTCTATGCTGACATTAATGTGATTTTGTTATTTCTTTCATTTTAGGGGACAGATATACTTGATTTTTCACATAGATACTTATACTTTCTCATGAGTGATCAATCTATTTAAGAAATTTGTTTGTTTGTTTGAGTAACACCCATGTTTGTAGGCTATCTGACCAGTTTTTGGCAAGCTACTACATCATGATTCACATTCGTGGGGCTGTTTGTGGGCGGGACTTCAGTGCAACAGCAGAAACTTTTTGCCCTTGCTGTGATCTGTTCCGGGTGGTGGAAAAAAAACAACAAAAAAAAACATCCAAAATTAAAATGTCACAGTATCCCTTTAAGTCGTATGCATTATTTTCATTATAGTAGTGTAAGACCCACGCATGGCTTCATTTAGTGATTGAATCAATTTATTTCTGAATCAGCCCCCAAACCCAAACACACACCCATGCGCACAAACCAGCTTCCGTCACCTTCTCATCTTTTTGCCCTTCATACAGTACTTTCTCTCTCACTTTTATTCTCTTTACCTCTGTCTCTGACTCTCTCTCTCTCTTTCCCAGTCCACTGAGTTTTCTGGTAATCCCTCTCAATCATTACAGAGGCCCTTCACTCTTCGTAGGACTTTCTCACCCCTCGTTGCGCCCCAGACTTCCATCCATTTTGCCTCTCTCCATCTCCCTCTCTTAAACCAGCCTCAGCACGTCCTCTCTCTCCATTTCTAAGGTGGAAAACGAACAGAAATAACTTTTTTTAACACTGCTTGAAATTTAAAATGGTCACATATTAGTTTAGGTTTTGCTAAACATAGATTTGGAGAACTCATAAGAATACAAATATGTGAATGACAAAATAATTCACCATCAAAGTGTTAAACAGCTGCAGTTACTGAAAATGCTCAGAGCACTTTCCATGTGGTCACATCGGATACATACATACAGGCAAAGAAAAAATGAAAAATTGTATTACATACTGTATTGGTGTGTACTTGTTTGAAGGTACCTCTCCGTAAGTAAAAGGTTAAAGAAAGCTAATAACATCAATAACATTCAAATGTGACTTTCACTTTCATGCTAGCAATCATTTTGTCACACATTTTCAAACAGGGCATATCTTGTTTTGGAATAAGCTCTGTGTTTCTACCTGCAGCAGCGACCGTCTGTAGTTTTCTCTGTCTGAGAGCCTAAAGCTGTAGCTTTACAAGTGAACCTGCCAGTGTGATCTCAGACTGGCTGCACCCTGGGGCAAGGCAGAGGAGACTATACGTGTGTATGAGTGAATACAGTGAGTGTGTGTGTGTGTGTGTGTGTGTGTGTGTGTGTGTGTGTATGTGTGTGTGTACAGTGTGTTCGAACTGGCACAACCACCCTTGCGCTCTGGAGCCCCTTATTCCATAGCTCAATATTATGATCTTTGAGATCTCTCTTATGCCGGGATGGAACTTATGGATTTGAAGTGTTTTCCTCGCAACGCTATTAGTCTTCTATTTCCATACATTGTCCTTTTGGAAAATTGGATCCTCTTTAGATGATGGGGCTTTTTAATTAGCTCGTCTGCATTTTAGCCACTAGTTTTATTTTTGCTAGCAGGCATGAAAAGTACCAACTAGCAATACTTTCCCTGAAGAACATCACTATAACAATCCAATAATACTGTACTGACTTTATAATGACCTCACATGTTATGGTATTTTAATATTTCCTATGGCATCACTGTCACGTTCGTCTAATATCTCCACAGGGACTCATTGCTTTGGTGTGATTTCCTACTCAGTCGATTATTTTGATCACTTTAGTTCAGCTCCAACTCTCATGTTCCTTGATGGCCTACACACATCTATTCACACTGTGTCCAGTGAGGATAATTTTACACTGTTGCAATCTGTTAAAAGTGGAATTACACAAGCGATGAAGTCAGTAAACACCCTCCATCGCTGTTTATGAGTTTATATGATGTAGATGTGTCCAGAATAATTGTGTAGAAGCAGAAACATGAACAAACTTTTCACAGACCACTAACTCATTTTCATATTTCCTTTTCTGCATAGCACATTAGAGTCTTTAGCACTATTTATGGAGTGCAACTTTAAGATGTCATTGTAAAGTAAGAAGCTATGATTTTAAAGTTGACAAAGAGTTCCCTTTCATTCTAGTTAGGGGAAAGATGGCTTGATTGACAGAGAAACACTTGAAGGGCAATACAAAGATAGCTAGCTGGGACGGCTGGAGAGAGCGAGAGTGAGTTGTGCTTGCTAATTAAAAGAGAAGCAGCTGTCTTTCTTTCTGTTTCTGTTATTCCCTTGTTCCTGGGAGTATTAATGTTTTATTCAGGAGAAACATAACTACAGATGAAATTAATAAAATCAGGCCCTGCCTTTCCCTTGCTATCTCTTGGGGGGGTGGGAAATTCAAACGCTCGTTTCTCCCGGCTTTGAAAGTGCAAACTCAAAGTGCTCCGTGTACTGTAGTTTTCATTTCTTCATTTCCTGCATATTAAGTTCTTTTCCCTTTTGTTTCAAAGTGTATTGCCCCGAAAATAAAGATCAATTTTTCAGTACGAGAGGCTTTGGAATTAGAGCAGTGTTTTCCGCACTAGCAGAATGATTTACTGTACTATTTACTGCATTATTTTCATGGGATGTGTTGTGTGTGCGTGTGGATATTTTTTCTCCCACAAAATTTTGCTTCACAAATTACAGAGTGAGGAGTTTTTAGTCCTGTTTATGCAAGTCTTCATGAGATAGAGAGAGAGGAAGTGTGATTATATTTTAGTATGCCATGCCTGTGTTGCTGTATTAAGTGTGTGCTTTTGTTGTTTGTGCGAGTGTGTTTCATTTGACTATACATCCAGGCCCTGGGAGTATTTGCCTGTCTGATCACCTCATGTGAGTCTAAGAAGGGAAGCCATGCGCGACTAACACGCACTTCAGAGTTGAACTAATTGTGTCATTTTTAACATGAATCTGTGCTTGCCCACATTTTATTCAGTCTCTTTCCTCTCCCTCTCCCCTGAGCCACAGAGTGAATGCAGAGTGTAGCAGGCCCCTGCATCCATCCAACTCTGGAGGAATTTTCAATGCTGCATGCAGGTGCATCATTTAATTCCCCACCAATGCTGGTATTTATATCTGTGTGTGAGCTCTTATACTTCTACCTTTGTGAGGACCAAATAATCTCACAGTGATAATAAGATTGGGAGAAACCTCCAACAACTTTGTTGGTGCTTATTGTGAGCAATTTAAATCTGGGATATTTCTGAGGTAAAGTTTAGTGCTGTGGTCATTACTCTGGTTTTGGTTAAGTTTAGCATTGAGATTAGTTATGAGAATTATGCTTGTTTGGACTGTAATACATTGGTTAAGCTTTCGGTTATGGCTCTGGTGAGCTGTAACTATAGAGGACCACATTTGCTGTTTTGCATGTTTTAGCCCATTAAGTAAAACTCACAAACAGCTGACAATTTTCCAAAGCATAACTTAAGGTTTTAGATGAATTTCCTACCATGCAGTTAAAACCAGTATGGAACTAAAATCAACTGGTAAAGACTTGAGACTTTTGTAAGTGTAGAATCAACAATCTTTGTTTATGTAGCTGATTATATACTATAGTTTCGAGCGGGGATTGGATTCAAGAAAGTTAGGATTTGATGGGTGTATATTCATATTCTTTATATCGTCTGGTCACCATTAACATGTTTGCAAGCAGCTGTGTGTAGAATTCGAGCCAGCTGGTCATCTGCTACAGCACCAACAAATTACCTACCTGGTCTTGTTACCAGTGAATTATGACATTTTGGAAAATGAAACGCTGAACCATCTCAGCTACAGCAGGACCCTCTCATGTCCTACTGACTTCCATCCTTTCATAGTATGTTGTATTTAGCACTGCTCACACCTAATTGCATATTTGCCTGAAAAATAATATCAGTTATAAAAAGTCATGTGGCTAGAAAGGCTTGATACTTTGGTTGTGATTATTTTAACGTATTTTGGGAGTGCACAGCCCAGTCTTTATTTAGACAGTCCAAAGGAAAAATAGAAATCTCTGGTGGAATTTGATCACAGGCCTGTGGTGGGTACATATGTGTTTCCAGACATGGAAGACATAACTGTCTAACTCTTCCTTGGCGCTCACTGACACATTTCAGTAGTGTGTGTGTCATCTAAAAATTTCACTAATCCCATTCTAAAAGCAGCAACTGAGTAAGTCCGTGTTCTGTATGTCTCACAAAGATGAGGCTTTCTATAATGGCAGATATTTCAAATACTGTATATGCATATTTAAGTATGATGGTAAATTTGTATTTATCCAGGAATAGTCAGATGATCACATTCAGTGCAGTGGCATGCTACATACAATAGCACTTGGGTATCATCTAGTATAACCACAGTTCACTTAACAATTTCACATTTATTTTCCCACCAATATTTTGAAAATGCACAAAGAGGCATGAAGGAAAGAAGGAGCAGCAAATGAAACGTTTGCACCACCGTGTTTCACTGTTGCTGAATATAAATACATCCAAGTATGTGCAGTGGTTCTTCACAATGTGGTGAGTACTGAGGCTTTTTAATGGCAGTTCCTGTCTCTTAGCCCTGTGATCTCTCACTCCACTCAGCCAAAGCCACAAAACCTTAATGGACTTCGTACTACACAAATAATGAGGCAAGTTAAGATGTTAATGGAGAGCAAGGTGCAAAAACAAAGAGAGAGGAAGGTGCTCAGGGCTAAGCCATTACATACCAAATGCGGATTCTGGTATTTATGTCCTGGAAGCAACCAAATAGGCACACATATGCAGACACACACTAACACACACGGTGCATCTTTACCCACCTAACTGCAAAGCACACATGCACATGCACTCACACACATACACGCACAAGCCAAGGCAGCGCTGTCTGGTTGATCAATAGTTTCCTGTGCTGGGGAGGGGTGATGACTGCAGACAGCAGTCAAAGCCCTGAGGACCAGAGGGTGACACCTCTTATCAACTAAGCAAGGTGAAATGTCAAACACTGGATCTGGAGCTCTCTCTCTCTTTCTCTCTTTCCTTCTTCACTCTCTCTTTCTCCGTAAATCTGCCCCCCCACCCTTTTTTTTTTTTTTTTTTTTTTTTCTATGAGAATCTCTCAGGTTCCCTCAATTTCTCTCTCCAATTCTGATTTTCTTTCTGAACTTCTTTATCCGGATCTCTCAGGCATTTTTTCTGTGAATTTCTATCTCTTACTCTGACTCTTTGTCTCTCTCACCTAACTCTGAATTCCCATCCCTCTGTCTTTGTCATTCTCTCTGACTCTTAATCTCTCTCTTTCTGAATGTTAACCTCTCTCTACTACTCTCAGTGAGCCAGTTTTTCTCTTTAAATCTCAGTTTCTGTAGCTCATTGCTATTATCTGATTCAGTTAATAACAGCCTCACCCCTTTCTTTCATCCATCTGTTTCTCATTGTTTTTCTTCGCTCCATCCTCTCCACATGCTCTTCCTCTATTTCTCTCCCTCTCTCTGATACTTTTATGAACAACTGTTCCGTCACTAAATAACTTCACCCAGCATTTTTTTTAATTTTACACAGTAACTGCACAGCAGCATAACAGCCTATTGAGCAGAACACAGATATAAGTATGAATTTGAATATAGCGACAATGTTTGTGTGGGTGTTTTAGTGCTAATCTGGCTTATATGCACTCTGCATGTCTTACACCCTGTCCATTTCCATGGCCCTGAGCTTAATAACAACACTGTAGGATTAGTGCAGGGTGACTTCACACAATAAAAAAAAAAAAGATAGACAGGAAAAAAATGCCACTCTGTCGGATGCAAACAATGTAGGCAGCTGGAATACAGACACATGATTATTTATGAATTCAGTTTAAAGTGAATGATATGTATATTAAGTGACCATCATTTGAAGTAAATACTGTAATATATGATCTGATAAAGAAAACCACATTAAAATAGAATGAAAAATTCTCCCAGCTTTCCTGTTTTATCCATGATTGGTAAACACGCTCTCCTCAGTGTGACACCACCACAAACACATCTTCTCTCTGACCACTGCAAAACATTTGGTATTAATTCCTCATCTGGCAAAAGGATTATCATCCTCAGATTGGATTTATGATCTCAGTGCTCAGGCAGGTTTATCCAGCCACCATATGTAGAATTATCATTAGAGCTATAATCCCTGGAGACCACTCACACACAAAAACACATACACAACCTCCACAGTTAAATGCCCAGAGATGAAGGCGATTGGCAGTTAGCGACTCTTGACTTCTGTGTATTTTCTGCCAGTCAAAACACATTCCTCTGGATATTAATAGTTTCTTTTCTTGATCAGTTCAGTGATGGTGATATGAAACATAAAAACAATGAGATAAACTGGGAGGAAAATATCCCCAGATGTTGTGTGAATATATTTTAGTCCTTTTTTTATCTAATTGTTTGTGCTTTTTCTGTGTCTACTGGTTTTCTCATTCGCTCAGTCACTGACTTGGTTTACTCACTCTCTCCAACCTCCATTACTCAGCTCATGATTCATTCACTCAATCTCTCACCCATTTACTCAGTCTCTGCCTCATTCTCTCCCTCGTATTCGTCCAATAACTCCCTGTATTTACACTGAGATGTATCATTAGCTGATGTTTGCTCAACATCTGATCAGCATTTACTGACATTCTATGTGGTTAATTATATAAATGAGATACCCACTATCTTTTTGCCAATCAATGTAACTTTTGATACCAGATTATAGTCCTGAGATTCATCATACCCAACATATTGTCAAGACATAAGGAAAAAAAGGAACAGACAGCTACATCACGACTCTAAACACTTTCTTTAACCTGTTTCACTCTCTTCATATAAATCTCTACTTCATGACTGGAAGGGATCTAATAAGTGAAATCAGTGCAAGATCCAGGCTTTCACCTGAATTCAACTGGCCAGTTTGCTTCAAGGAAAGAACACCTGTTCTTAATCTTTTGTGCAGTGAATACACATCATTACTGATTCATACTCTCCACCATCCCCTCTCCCTGATAAGTCATCACCATCACCCCACCCCCCACCCCACCCTCCTCTCCCTCCATGACTCCCTGAGGCTTCACCATCTCTAATCAAGGCCTAATGAGCCTAATTGGTCGTTAAAACATGCCAGAGTATGACACAGCGGTGCTACAGCGTCTGCCATATGGTCGGGGTTGGCCCGAGGCCCCCAAGCTGCCAACTGTTCCCCCGTCACTGCCTGAACTGTGCTGCACTGACTGACAGCGGCTGTGACGGGAGTTCCTCTCCTGTTGATGATTCAGCACTCGCACGGCACTGAACGGAATAATGACAAGAAAAAGTGTGTGTGTGTGTGTGTGTGTGTGTGTGTGTGTGTTGTGTAAACTGTTCTGGGTGTTTGCAATGGGAAGTGTGGGTTTTCTCTTACCTTGGGGTTTGTTTAAAACCTATGATCATATGACTGCATGTCTCTCTTGCGTAAAAAAAAAAAAAAAAGTAGAAATTGGAATTATTCCTTTTTTGATATCTGGCCCTGTCTTACAGAAGTTCAATCAAATGTGAATGAACGGAGCAGCAGTCTCATCTGTGATGTGTGAAGTTTGAAAAACATATACTTCTCTTTTCCACCTTGAAAGGCCTGGGTACAGGCTGACCCATACATCAAAATATATCAAAGAAAGTCTTTTGATGGAACTTTAAAGTGAAAGGAGCCGTGTGATTGGGCAAGCGATGTACTGAAACTAAAAAACATAGTTCAACTGATGTTTCAATGCCTCAGAGTTTAGTCCTCAAAAGCCAAGGAGAAAACATGAAACCATGCAATCTGTCTGTAAGCGTATGGCTTATATAAACACAATTAAAAGCTAAAATTTTTGTATATTATGGGTTTTGTCTGGTTCTTTTGTGAGGTATTTGACTGGTCAAGGTCAGGGGTTTAGATAACACAAAGGCACAATTGAGTTGGTTATAGGTGCTAAGATAAATAAAGTAGCTTTTTTGGACTTCAGCAGCAGAAACTGAGTGCTTTGAGTGACAAAAACATACTTATTTTCTATAGTTTCAAGCATGGATTACAAACTCACCAATCTGTGAGCAATAAATTCAGTCCTTTCAGATGGCACTGATCCTCTCTTTCTTTTTCAGAGATACGCAAATAAATTTTTCTCACAGGATCTATGCACATGTTTACAGTTTTGGAACTGGTGGCGATGTATATGTGTGGCCTATAAATGACGAATATATTAGAAAAGCAGTAAGACAAGGAAGGCAGTTTAAGATTATTCACCTTGGCCTGTAAATAAAAGATCGGGCAGCTCTCTGAGGAATCTGCTGACCTCTGAAAGGTTAAACCCTGTAAAAAGGTTAAACCTTGAAAGAATTATTTTCATTACTTTTCAGCCATTCCAATCAACCTCTCCCCTTACGGGAATCAGTGGATTAGTCTCTAGGTTGTATGCTTTGTTTTTTCTTATTAATCCAATATCATCTCATGCAGTTTTTTGAAGTTTTTCGCAAAGGCGGCAGTGGAAGACAAAGCGTATATTCTCTGGCCATACACACAGAGTGCATGCAGGGTGCAATTAACTTTCACTTAAGTGATAGAACCACTTACTGTACAGTGATGCTGCATATTTTGATGCCTTTTAACATTTCAAAGTTAATAACTGTTGCCATTTTTAAGTCTTCCGACAGCTTAGATACGTTTTTCCACGCTTTGCTCCGCCTCTTTGTCTATCTGTATGCTAAGTAAGGTCAAGACATCCACCACAAAACAATACATTTTCTTGACAACATAGGGGACATTCAGAGACCAGTGCTGTGGCCAGAATTCAAATTGTATTCAAACATCAAAGCAGGAAAAAAAAATAGTGAATAGCTCTAAAGCACTCTTGTTCTGACCTCATTTCAGCCATCAAGTTATTTATTATATGTGGTCCATTTTACATCTTTAACCTCAGGCTTACATCATGGATGAAACCAAATGGCTCTTGATCATCTCCCAGTGATAATTACTTCTGTTCTGAGCACAGTTAACCACTTTTACATCATAACCTTTCTTTGACATCATTGCTGCTTTTAAGTTATGACAGTGCTCAACAACATCACTAATGCAGCACTCATCTATTTGTTTGTTTGCCAGAGATGCACGAGTCAATTAATCTGAACAATAAAAACAGAACTCCCATTTAACTCGTTAACCCTCCACAGCCTGTTGTGATGTTCTCAGTTCCACATTTCCGTTTTCATTTGGCTCATTAGGACCTAAGTGGTGCCACAAATGGTCAGAATGATGTCACCGATATGAATGAAGACCATGGGAGTGATTGGTTTAAATGCCTCTGTGTAATTGAATCGTGTTAGCCAGATATGCAATTGAATTATGTTTACTTCACTGGATCAGTTTGTGTACAGAGTATACTGTGTATGTGTGTGTGAAGGGGTGAGAGAGAAATGGCTCAATAGAGAAAGTTCAGCATCTGCCTCATAACCAAGCAATTAAAACCAAAATGGAGGAAATCAGAAGTCGGTTCACCCAAATTACCTAGATAAATAGATATATTAATAATAATAATTTCTCACTTAAATCTGGTGGTATCTAACCATGCAGATAGTTTTGTTTACCCTGGACATGGGATTTCCTGCCTCTGCTGCAATACAGTGAAGGTGAATGGAAATTTCATGGTAGTGCTTGGCATAATTATTTTTCTGTGTATCAGAAAAAAAAGTTTAGTTTAACTATTATTTATAAAAAAGACACATTGCTTTTAATTTGGTTTGGCATTGCTGGTATTGTTTTGAGCTTGCGAGTCTGTGTGTGTGCGGGTGTGTATGTGTGTCATGGCAAAATGTAGTCCTTGAGACACCTACTGTAGTGGGAAGTACCACAGGGGAGGTTTTTGTCAGTCACAAAACTTTACAGTGAAGTTGAACTCAAAATGACGGCTGAGTTCAGACCCATAACTTCTGAGTACTTATAATGTACTTATAATGTGGTAATGACTAGTGAGTACTCATGGATCAGAAAGTCAACATGTTGATAGCTGTTGCAGCTGCATTGATCCCATCGCAAGATGAACTTTAGTTTTAATATCATTTTTCAAAGCTTAGCTTGCTACAAACAAAAGTCTATTCAGAGGGGAGTACAACAAGAGTGAAACAACTCTTTGAGAGACAAGAACACGTTTCAAAACTGCCGAACTTATGACCCCTTTATATTTTCAGAGACCTTCCATCTGATTTAGGTTTAGTATTCAGTGGTTACTATGTATTTATAAATCACATTTTTTCACTGTGAATTAAATTTGTATTCCACCTGTGTACAGAACATACCTACATATGTGATTTTTCTTTTCAAACTGGTCAAAATTCTGGAACGCAGCCACATAAAACATACACTACATATACATGCACAGTTTGACAAAGTATGAGATTTATACATATTGGATCAACCCCCCTCCACTCTCTTTCTTGCACATACACTCATAGAAGATCACACAACTCAGCATACACACGTGCGGGGTGTGCTATCTGCCTTGGCAGACCCCTAACTGTGACCAATTGGTCGGTGTAGAGCATGGACAGCCGGATTATCTGAAGACACAAGCTCCATCTCCCTTGGTTTCCATACCGTTGTTTCAGTCAGTCATTAGAATAACAATAACTACAATACATACACCACCATAAGCTGACAGCCATCCAATATGCTGTAGCTGCAGGGGTGAGGTCAGAAGATACAAGTGTGTGTGTACATATATGTGTGTGTATTTGTCTCTGGCAAAGAATAGACAAGATGTTAATCACAGCAATCTTTGTCTTTGTAGACTAAAATCTTTTATAATGCCACATATGTGTGTGTGCGTGTGTGTGTGTGTGTGCGTTTGAGTGTGTTTGTCACAGTCTAATGATGCAGCAGTGATGATGGCAGCGCGTGGCATCCCTATCATGTGGCAAAAAATTGATTAGCTAAGGGTCACACACAGCAGAGCCTGAAGCGTGTGTGTATGTGTGTGTATCTCTGTGCCTAAATGTGTACGTGTTTGTGTGTTTGAATGTTTGAATGTTTGCGATTGTGTGTATAAATGTGTGAGTCATCAGACCTCCTAAGCTGAATATTGATGTATTGATCAGGTGCTTGTGTTGCTTAAAGCCATTTGCTCCAAGGGGAGTCCTAATACACACACACACACACACACACACACACACACACACACACACACAAAGCACGGCTTGTGACAACTGTGTCATCTTTTCTTTGAGGACAATTGCTGACAACCGCTGTTGTTTCTCGTCATATTGTGTCATTGTCTTATCGGACAGAGGCAGTGAGCTGCTACAAAGCACACCTGCCACATGTCCATTCATTGGGATGCTAATGCAAGCTCAAAAACATAATACCATTATGGAACATAATAGCCTTATGGCCCACCTATTGGTTTTCTACATGTGCTACTGTATTGTTAGAATGATGGCATATCCCAGATGTGTTTTTTTCAGAGGGTTTAATGTGAACTGGCAACATGAGAAGGAGACAAGTCGATAAAGTATAGAGGATGAAATGAACCTGGCACCTGGTCGCAGCACCTGGTATAGGCTTTTGTGTAAAAACACAGCACAGGGTTTCAGAAATGACAAAGTATGGGCGTCAGGTGGCCTGGTGGTTTAGGTGCATACCATATAGCCACAACCTCCCCTGTTTAATTCTATCCAAGTACCTTTGTTGGATGTCATACCCCTCTCTCTCCCCGCATTTAATGTCTGGTGTCATTATCAAAAGCAAAATGCAAAATACCAAAAACAATAAAAAAAAACAAACCTTGAGGGGGACATTTTCAAACAAAACCTCATTGTTGTATCCTCTTTCATGTCTGGATGTATGGATGGCTTAAACTAATAACCTCCAACCAGACACTCTCTCTGCAAAGCTGCTTCAATAATCATACGATCTGACATTTTGTGGCTCATTTTGATTTTAATTTTTAGTGTAAAATCATTGGATGAAATCTTGAAAGCAGTTTGCTGAGGTTTGACTGAAATGTTATTTTCTTGATCTTGACTAAAACAAGATTGACCTAGACTAGACTAAAGTAGACTACACAACTTCTTAATCAACTGTTCATCCATTAAATGAGGGAATATCTTTTTTTTGAATGGTGTTCATGTCTCAGTGAGGTCCCAGAGAATCTATGCCAAGGAGCACTGACACAACACCAACATTATTGTGGTTTTTACTTTGTCACCCATCTGGTATTTTAAAACTTTTTCATACAGAGTCTGGAATCTAGATCTATGATTTTCTAAGTAACTAGCTTGTTAGTGGTCTATGCACTGCAGCTGCTGGAATCCGCTTGGATTTGTAAGGATTAATATTATTATTCTCTGCTAAATAGTGTCTGTATCTCAGAAACCATACGACCTACAGACACAGAACTTGGCAGATCTGTTCAAAAGGTTACAAATTCACATCAACTGACCACATCATGTTGCTATAATGAGTTATAATTAGTCTTCGCTGATAAAATAAAAACTTTTTCAAAGTTTTCACAGGTTTAAAAGTTCACTTTATCTTCACAAGATGTTGCACAATGCCAAGTCTGGACCTAGCTGCACTACTACATTCTGTTTTTGTAGTAAAACACTTTTCAAATTGTGTCATTAAGGCCAATTTCATGACAGAATTTGTTGAGACCAGGACACAAGGAGGCACACAATTTGACGAAGGCAGTCACTTTGTATTTCTCTATGCAGGAAAAAGCCAGGCATTGTGAAAACAAAATACATCCAGTATACCAGCAGAGTTGATAGCCTAGGGGTAAAGGTGCTGACTATGAAACACAAGGTCTGAGTTTGAAATCCAGAGGGGGACCTGGTGTTAAGGAAATAAGAAGCCAATAAAATAAGTTACCCATTCCCACCATGATGTACTGATCACCACCACAATAACTCACAATGTTTTACAGGTCATCAGGTCACTCACTCTCTTTGATTTCAACGCAGTACTTTACCAACTGCATGTAGAACTTAGTATCTTAGATGCTGTCATTGTATGCTGTCTTGTCCCGATGCTCTAGTGGTGGTCTACATACACACATGACCAATGACAGCAAAGTCACTGGATCAAATCCAGCTCTATAGCTTTGATGTGTGCATCTTCCTGTTTCTCTCTGTTGTAAATAGTGCCCACCCACATGTTGACTCATGTCCTATAATGTGTCTCAAACAATGTACTTGGACACTGCTTGCAGCCATGTTAAGCTATTGAAATGAATAGTAGTTGTATTGCATTACCTATAAACACTTTCCTCTTAGTCAATGCAGAGTGTTTTTGGAGCTAAAATACATTTATTGCCATAAATGAATGAGTGAATAAATAAATAAATAAAAAGAAACTTACTAATGTGAATTTGAAGGTTTTTGCCTCAAGCACAGAGGCAGAATGGAAGCAGCATCATCCAAATTGCTTGCAGTAATCAAACATCACAGAATTAAAACAGTTAAAAGAAATCAATGTTTTTTAATAAGATCAGAAACAATCTCTTAGAACACAACATCAATCACACTCTGTCATTTCTGCCTCCCTCTGTGTATATGTACGTGTGTGCATGTGTTTATATGGGCTGCAATTTAGATGAATAACCACTAAACAGTGCAATGATTCAGCATCATATGCACTTTATCAATCAAGCAGTCTGCAAAGCACAAATGCAATTAGTTAATGTGTTTGCCTAAACTCATCAGAGGATGCAATTAGCAAGGGGAAACAGATAACCTTGCATCATCTATCAGAGAGGTGGAAGCAAAGGCACACCAGGAGGAGGAGGAGGAGGGG
>NW_019525123.1:3961233-4036048 GCF_002814215.2 Seriola lalandi dorsalis | reverse complement strand
GGGGGGGAGAGGTGAGCACACGTAGTGGAAGTGACAGGGAAGGGAAGAATGTGTAATGTAAAAGACATAATTTGTGAAAAGGACAAAAGAATAAACTTTGCTGACTGAAAAAGGTCTTATCTATTGCAGCTAACAATCCATCTCCCACCCATGGCCTGCTCCCCCTCTCCCCCTGTGTCTCTCTTTTTCTAATTACAACAGATGGCATTGAAGTGGCAGCCGGAGCATATTTCATTGGGAGGGAATAAAAGCAATTAGACATTCAATTTGGAGTGTAATTAATCCTACATCAAAGCCTTCATTAGTGATCGCTCGTTAGTGAAACATGCCTCTCTGAGAGGCCCAATAATAGCCCTCTTCGTCAAGGGATCAGTGCTAAGAGGGAAATCAAACAAGGTTAAACAAAAGCCATTGTTCCATTGGTGGAGAGACGAAGACAAATGAGGTGGTGGGGCTGGGGTTGAACTCACTGTTTTACACACATTCTCCAACTTAAGCTGTTTTTCCGGTTAGAGGTCCTAACTGTTAAAACTCTGGCTTAATGTGATTTCCCCCTAAGTCAGTGCTTGAGCACTTAAGTTCCCTCTTAGGCCTGGATCACAATGAATTTGAATGTGCTTCTCTCTGATTAAAGTTCATTCATTCAAAGTGAGGGGATCTGTTGCTGCTATGACATTCTTTTGTAGATGCGTTGCTTTACAATGAAGATTTTCCATGATTTATATTCTGATGTATGCCTTTGAAATGTTAACACATAGGAGCCTTGATTTTTTTTTCACAGTTTGCATGGTGACATCTTGGTTGACAAGAAGTCATCGCTGTGGTGTTTTAACACATATCCTGGAAAACATTTTGCAATCAAATCCATGGCCGGTACTGTGACAGTTTTACCTTTGGGATTTGAGTTGAGTTTTAGTTTCTGTAGGTTGTGCTCTGTGTGTCTTTTCAGGCGTGATGGCTGTTGCTGCTGAAATAAACTATCCGTTTCAACCTCTAGCTATTCCAGACAAACTATTGTTCCCAAATACTTCAAGATTTCAGGATCACAAAATGAGGTGACAATTCATTTCACTGTATTTTTCCTCAATGGTGTCAGAATTGCATTATATTCTACTGAGGCATCCTAATTGTATCAGTTGAGTATTTGGAGGTGGATTGCACCTTATATGTGATGTGACGCTCAGGTTGTTAGCATATATTGAATGGCATTGGTCTTGGTATTAGCTATTTTTGTACACATTCATTTTCAATTTTTCTGTCCATGGTAATTTTGAAATGTCTTAGATCCCTTATCCATAGTTTTGTTTTATTGCTAGGTGACCTCTAGCGGCTGTAGTAATCATAATGGGAGCAAAGGAGGAAGTCAGGTGATGTAGTATATAAAGCAACAAAGTCCATGATAGGAGTCAGAGGAATTGGGAAGGATGGTTGGGTTCACACAGGAGACCGCTGTCCATTTCCCCTGTGGAATGGATTACCAATGTTGTTTCTCTTATCAATGGCTATTCCACAACCTTAATCATGTGTTTATTATAGTACCCATGACAATGAATGTCCTCTAACTTTAAGGAAGTACTTAATTTAACTAGGGCTGCACAATTAATTGAAATATAATTGGAATTGTTATATGGCCAAGTGCAATATCCAAATCGCAGGAGCTACAAAAAATCATGGGAGCTGCAATTTTTTTGATGAAGGTTAAATGTGTCACAACATTGTTGTGCATTGTTAGCACCGTAAGCGCTGTGGTGCTATAGAGATGCACCAACATACAAATCATATTCTCCACAAGTAAGGGAACATGCTTGTTTGGTACAAGTCCCAACATAAATCACATCAAATTTTCAGTGAAAATGAAATGCAAAAAATGATTATACCAACTTAAATCCTGACTCATTGCATTCGCAATATGTGCCAAAAATAATCCCAATAAAATTTTTTCTTATTGTATATGATCTTTTCCTAGACCCAACTGAGTTGGTTTTGTGCCTAAATCAAACTAAATCCTGATGCTCGTAAAGCCTGGCCCATGATGATGAAGGTCCACTACGTCTGCCACTATGCTCTTGTGGATCGTCTCTAAGGGTAATAACAAGGGATGTAGATGGTTGTTTAAGTTGGAGGACTTGTTTATTCTACGACATCATGTAGAGGTAGTTAAAGACAAGACTGAGATGTTTTTGTACTGAGAAGCACAAAACCATTACAACCCGAGAAACACACATTCAATCCACTTCATTTGCTGTAAATTGTTTACTTTTTAAAATCTTTTTCATGAACTGTGGTCAAGGCTGTTGTGCAGTTGTCATTTATACACTGGCACAGGTAGGAAGAGCACAAGGCGTTAATGACAGCCCATATCTCTCCCACACAGATACTGCTGTCAGAGCGTGTAGTGTCTTAAACACAAGTTCTTTTATGTTCCCTCTGAGGTTGTTAAGTTGGGGTCACACCTGTAAATAGCACTTTTTATCATGGTTAAATTATAGTGTCATGGTGTGTTGCACATAAAATGGGCATCATTGTGTCTTTCCAACAGAGGTGTTTATTTCCATAAAAATGTTAGTGTGGAGGTGTCTTTCCTGGGTGTACAAAAAAAACAACAACAATATATAAACAGCAAGAGTAAAGATGGAACTACTGTGATTAATTCTCTATATTTATGTATGGAGGATCAAGTTTTCTTTCAATCTGTGAAAACAAGCCCAGAGACGGCAAGTGATTTTTACATTTAATTATTTATTTATTTATTTATTTATATATCATTTCTCAGAATTTGTTTTATTTTTTTTTTTTCGTGAAATCTTTTTTTTTTTTTTTTCTGCTTGTTTTATGGACTTTATGTACTTTTTTGACAGTCCACCGGTCACCAATGTGGTAGCCCACCAAGAGTTCTCACAGTTCTCTTGATGACCAAAATCAGTAGGGGTAAGCCTGTAGAAATAGTGTTTAACATCTCAGTCTGTCTCTTCAGCAGATCTCTCTGTGTGCCTGTCATTCAGGGTACACCTGAGAGCAGCTCCTGTACATTGGAGAAGTTTGTCTTCAAGACTTTCTGGATGATAGGTTTGAAATAAAATTAAAGAAAGAACTGAAAAGAAGAGAAATTAATAAGTTAATAAATGAATCCTTTATATGATTCATTCTTCCATCACAGCTTGTTCCTTATGTGGATTTTGTAACTCTTTATACTATCTTGCCTGACATTTTAAAGCGCCAAAAGAAGGAACAGACCATTGTATGTACACAAGGTAAATATAATGTGTTCTACCTTGCTAGCACACATTATATGTACCTTGTGATTAGAGTGCATGGAGAAATTAAAAATCACATACAAGGAAACATTAATACTTTTAGTTCTATTTCAACAGAGGTAGTGATGAGTCTTTTAGCCAAAATGAGTTTTTTTTTTGTCACCTGTTTCACAGATGAAAAAAGAACTTAGTAAAATAAATAAAAAATGCAACTGCAAAAAAATATTTTCACTTCCCATTCAGGGCTTCTGTATATAAGTGAGTAGAGCTTAAGGAAAGAAAATAATAAGAGTAAATCCTTTCTTTTTTTAATCTTTCACACTACAAGGAAACATTAGTCTTGAGAAGACACAATTTGAGGTTTTTTAGGCTTACAATAATGATGAACTCCTTCCAATAACTACATAGTACACATAAAAACATACAAACACTCAGTTGCAACCAAAACCATACATCCTGGACCCACACACATCAAGTAATGTGATGGCCTGATATGATGAAACTAGCTGAAACATGCTTCAGGTGTACTGTATCCAGTTGCATGAATGTTTTTCGTTTTTGTGCGCTGTGTGTGCATCTGTGTGTCCCCAAGAAGGGATTCAAATCCAACCGTGATCGCAGCAAGGAGAGTCAGGTGAAAGGTGGCAATGAGGAAGAGTACCCACATGCAAAATTGACGTGAGGAGGTGAGGAATGAGGGAAGAACATGGGGATGAGAGGATTAATAAAACAAAGTCTGTCTCTGAATGTGGGTGCCTTCAAGAATTCTAAGACTTCGTTTACTCTAGAGGATGGCTTATGTGTGCGAGTGTAAGAATGTGAACACAAGTGTATTTTCCCATGCATCTGAGAGTTTGTGTGTGTGCTTTGTCCATGTGTATGTGTGTGCATGTGTGTGTGTGTGTGTGTGTGTGTGTGTGTGTGTGTGTGTGTGTGTGTGTGTGTGCGCTCCATGCACATAAGAGTAATACAATATATCTTACAGAGGGCAGTGCTTGCTGTGCCTGCTGCCCCAGACACACAACCACTATGAGCAGATGAAAAATAAATTAAAGAACAACAGAAGAAAGGGAGAAGTGCAGAATAAACAATGAGAAAGAGCTGTGGCTCCAAATAGTTGTCTGGTTAGTGCATATGTGTGTGGGTATATGGATCTATGTGTGTGCGGATGAGGGATATCTGTTTTATGATTTACACTATGCCCTAGTTTTAAATGTCTCTTCATCCTCAGTCCATTGAATATTTAGTGCTTTTATCCTGACGGTGGCTATGTGGACAACTGGTCTCTCACACAGAAAAGCAAAAATATAGACAGCAAACAGCTGAAGAAGATGCATAGGATTCCTGTATGCCATAAATGTCTTTGTTACATAAACATATTTTATATGTTTTTTATCATAATTTAAATTCGTATAATAGTTCATGAGAAATCTAATCACCTAATACAAATACAAATTTGTGATTAGGTCTTTATTTTGCATGGTAACAGATTTAACGCACAATATCATGACAAAAAGCAGTTTAGGAACTTTTTAAAAGTCTTTGTGTGCAGAAATATTTTGTTTTTTCTGTTTTGTATGAAAATGTGTTGCATGGTTTTTTGATGGATGGACACAGTGATGTGAAGAAATGGACATAAATGATGTATGTGTGGGTATGTGTCATTTTCCTGAGATTATGAAGCCCCAACACCACAACAAAGTAATTAGAGCATCATTTGTTGGGCAAAAATCTGCCATAGGAATCTTTTCCTTTGTCTTCCTGTCTCTCCCTCTCAGGTCCTGCCTGTTTGGTAGCGGAGAGGATTTAGGAGGATGCACAGTTTGTCATTTGGTCAGTGAGATAGATACTAAGAGTTTTGGCTGTGACTTATTTGAGCTAATGGTCCAGAACATTGTGAGCACCCCCACACCCAGAGGCAATTTCGTAGGCGCACTGGGCCGGTACAAATGGCCTGTGGTATACCTCCATGGTCAACACACACATGCCAGGCCCTCAGTCATACACACATCAACATGCACATACACTTACTCACACATGTACATAGAAGCAAAACACCCACAAATTCACACCTCTCCCCATACTTCCCATCTTTGTGTAAGAGGCTGTATTGGTCAATGTTTAAATTGTAATAAATTGTATATATAGCTATATATACAGTAAACAAACGAGAGCGTGTAAGAGAGAGGAGAAATATAGAGACTGTCAGACAGGAAGAGACAGTGTGAGGTACATATACTGAAAGGGAGATATGAGAAACATACAGAGGAAGAGAGAGAAAGACAAGCCTATCAAGAGAAAGGAAATTAATACAAAAGGGAAGGTAAGATGAAGGCTGCTGCGAGGCAGACAAACATGAGCAGGTCTACTGAAGTGGAAGGAACTTCTAGTAGAAGAAACGGTGAGTATCTGTGATTAGACTGTCTGACTACATTTCTGCAGTGATTTGGTAGCTGAGAAGCCCTCTAATTCCCTTTGAAAAGTCCACTCCAGACGAGACACTTCAGCACAACATTTAGACTGTCTGAACTCTGAGCAAGAGACTGGAGCGACTGGTCAATTATTTTCCCCCGGGGAGGACAGACAAATCAAGCTTTTGCATTAAGCACACAAACACATGCTGACATGAGCACATGGACACATGCACATGAGCATACACAACAACACCGATGCATACACACATGAAGTAGCATTTCCTATTTTCAAAGTACTGTTTATGTGCAGCAAGCACTGTAAAACCAGATTAAGAAAAACTTTTGTAAAGCCTGACTCTGGTTAACCAGTTGATTATCTGAGTTACCGTTACCTTCTGTCAGCTCAAACCAGTCTGGCCATTTTCCTCTGACCTCTCTGATAAACAGGGTATTTCTTTCCGGAGGACTGCTGCTCACAATGCTTTTTGTTTTTCACACCATTCTAAGTAAAGTCTAGAACATGTGCATGAAAATCTGGCACCAACAATCATGCCACAGTCAAAGTAACTGAGATCACATTTTTCCCCATTCTGATGTCTGATGTGAACATTAATTGAATCTCCTGACCTGTATCTGCATGATTTTATGCATTTCACTGCTGCCATATGATTGGTGGATTGGATAATTGCATGACTACCTTGTTTTTAGTCTCATCAGTAGATTGTAACAGCAGTTGAGCTCCATGCTGGAGTCAGAAAACCCACAACCCACAAACCTGCCACATATCAGGTTTGCTTTCAGGTAATAGTTGTCATAGTAACAGATACAAGTTTAGTTTACCTTTTTTACATGTTAACTCATTAATCTCCCTTCTGTAATAACCTCTCCAAATGAACTTATTCAGTTGGAATAATAGAAAATCTTCACCTATATTGTGTATTATAATACAATCTTCATTCTGACAAAGCACAATAACACAGTAATCCCAAAATGTTCCTTTTTTCATGTTTGTCATGTTCTCTTTACTCTCATTCTCTCTCTCTCTCTCTCTCTCACACACACACACCCAGACACAATCAGCATGCATACAAAGACAAAGTGCTCTTATAGTGATGAACTGTGTGGCAGTGGCATGACTCAGACACAGCCTATCACCATGGCAGCACATGATGATGTCAAGGTGTTATAAGGTCTTTGTGCAAGCGGTGTGTGTGTGTATTTGTGTATGTGCATTTGTCTCACTCACTCAGTTTCTTCAGGAAGGGAAGACAAAAATAAACATGTGGGTGACATTGTTTTGTTTGTTGTTCAGTTTCTGTCTTATTTTTTTTTCTGTCGACTCCAGAATGTAAACATGATAAAAACATGATAATCTTGGGACAAAAGTCTTATCCTGGAGGAAACTTACAGTTGAAAGCTTTAAGTGACAAAACAACAAAAAAGTCCCCACTCACTCATCTTCTATGGTTTAATTCAGGCATATCCAGAACTGGCCACACAGAGCAGAGTTTAAAAGCTGGGTTTGCACAGTTCTGTGACCACCTACTGCTAGTCTCAGCTAGTTATGAATGAACAGGACATGTAGATAGTGCCTCCTCCAACTCAGAATGATCTGCGAGTCCTGCTTTGAACAACTAAGGTCCTCCTTAAAGGGGATATTTGTAAGCTTTCACTGAACTTGGTTTCTTGCCAGGAGCAGGTTGTGGTGATTGTTGCTTGACAAGAATTTTGTCCATCATTGTCTTTATGATACAAGAGGTCATATTACGCCGACTGAGCAGCGCTTTGTCTTCAGGACAGATTGAAGGCTATAGTGAACCAGTATTGGAAAGTAATGAGACGGGGGCTAGCTGGTTAGCATGTTAACTTCAGTAGAAGTTCAGTTTTTTATGGTAATTATTCCAGTTAATTACCATAAATTAAAAGTTAAAAATACATTTTTTCACCTGCCATTTTTAAATCTCACAATAAAGTGAAGACCATACAAAAACAAAAACCATGTTGTGCCCTGTGCCTTGTTATCCAATAGACCGAGGCTGTTTCCATACTATTTTTAAGTCCATTCCATGAAATATCCCATGCACCTAACATACACTCATGTTATGTGCACACCTCCCAGCACCCTCCATCATCCCCTTATCATTAGCCTCCAGGAACTCGTGGGGAAGTTCAAAGGTTGCATGATTTTTTTTTTTTTTTTTTCAACCCAAAGCATGAGGCAAACAATAACATAAAGTCAGGGTTAGCATGCTTCTAATTTTGTTCTGGCCTGCACATTAGGAAATATAATTAACTAGGATAGTTTTAAAACACTGCAGGGTACGTCCTTGCAATGGTCAGATCAGAGTCCAATGGAGCCAGAGTGGGCGCTGTTAATTTTATTTTCATTTATTAGCACATATCTCCTGGAGGTATTTAGACTAACAAGGTTTCAGAGGGCCTTGGCTGGACTTTATGTGCCCTGTTATTATTGATTTTGCTGAGTACTGGCCATGATGTGGACAATACACATTGCTCTGTTTTGTGCCTATGAGAAGTTAGTAGTGTGGCCTTGTTCTATGTGAAGAAACATTATTGTAATGACAGAAATGATGATATTGACTCATAGGAGGAGGATGTGGAGCATGATGTTTGTCTAGGCGAGTGAACACAGAAGTCAAATGTTCCAATCAATATTGTTCCTTTAAATAAGCCGGCATAAGTATGTTTTGTGCAAGTTCACACTTCATAAGAGCTAGCTTCAGATCACACAGATTACACACACTCCTGGTTCACAATTTGGAATTTTGATCTACTAAGTTCACAGTCACAGTAATTTCCTCTTTTTTTAATGAGCTGCTCTGAGATATTCTTTTTCAGCAGAATCTCCTCCTACCCATCCATCCACAGTCCCCAAACATCGCCACTTCCCAAATTAAACAAATTACTGTACATTACTATACTGACACACGCAGAGATTACATTTAAAAGCCAAAAGAAACTATGTGAGTATATAGAATGCTTCATAAAGCAGGACAACTCAAAACTGATCGGTTTACAAATGTAATTCAGCTAATTGCATGTACAGTTTACATTTATGAAGGGGTGGACTGAAACAATAATTCAGACTGGAAATCTGACTCCATCCCAGGCCACACACACAAACCATCAGACCACTAATTTTGTAGGCTTACCCTTTGTTGATGTAATGGGTACCAGACTAGGGACTGGGACTGGCTGACAAAAATGAAAAAATGTTCATTTATAAATACTTTTTAAGCCATTTTAGCGATTGTATGTTATCATAAGAGAAAGTGGAGGCTACATGTGTACTTTACAATCATAGCAGAAATCCCGTGTACGTTATAATTATATTTAGTCAATAACTTCATAAAACGTTAGCTGAAAGGCAGTAACAAAAGTCACACAAATCACACGACTGCTTCTGACAGCTCATCAACAATGGATAATTATTATTATTGATGGCCATTATAACAGGCAAACCACTCACTAAAAACATGAGCATGTTTTAGCACTTAGCATGTTCGTGTACAACATTCGGAGTAAGTGCTGGCCTCAGAATTACAAACTATTCTGAACTTTCTGAAACTATAAATAATAATGCTTTTAGGAAAGTGAAAAAGAAAAATATTGTATTGGGGCAGCTGTGGCTCAGGACGTAGAGCAGGTCGTCCACTAATAGGACAGTCGGCGGTTTGATTCCTGGCCTCTTCAGTTTGCATGTCAAGGTGTCCTTGAGCAAGATACTGGACCCCAATTTTCCTCTGATGTACCATCAATGTGTGAGTGAATGTGTGATAGAGATGTGTTGCATTTAGAAGCGCTGTATGAACGTGTGTGAATGGGTGAATGTGACTCATAGTGTAAAGCTCTTTGAATGGTTGATAAGAGTACAAAAGTGCTATATAATTGCAGTGCATTCCATTCAACTGGAGCCAAAACCCAGTCAGTGGCTAAAGGACTTTTCTGTAATTATTGTGAATGTTTTATTATTCTTGAATGTTACTTGTAGCAAAATGGTTTGAATACACCCAATATTGGTAACTAAGACAACATTATTCTGCTTACATTCAACCTTTCAGTACTTTTTAACATTTGTACGCTGCATTTGTAGAATACAGCAACTAAGTTACTGTATTAAGTCATGGTCATAATTACAAGTGGGAACTTAATTCTCATACATGAGTTTCCAGGTTTTTACACCTCTCTGACCTTGAAACTCTTTCATGGAGCAAAATGACCATTTGCCAACATATTTGAAATAAAAATTGTCAGTCAATAGAAGTGCTAGTGACATTCATTCTGATGTCCTTGAATGTGTTATAGTAACATTTCACAGTTACTTTAAAACTTTACTTTAAAATAGAATAACATTGTAATGTAGCCTAAGCAATGCAGGCTAAGTGTGAATTGAGTAAGGGATAACATTCATTGTCAAACTTCCCTGTCATTGTGCTAATATTAATTATTATATGTATATATAGAGTATAGAATCATATATAATTAATTAATATATATAATTAATAAATATAAATATACAATATTGATATAAAATTGTTGCTCCCTCATTCCCAATACAAGTTGATACCCCTTCTTTAAAGGCATTCTTGGAGAATAGAAGATCACTAATAACTACACATATGAGCGGGTACACCTAGAAGAATCGAAACACTTTATATACCCATTATTTGAGGCTGGATATTTACATCAACACACATAACATAAACTATTTAGTGTTTTATGAAACATCAAGAACTGAAATCCTGCCACATGGTATTTTATAATAATTTAACCTGTGCATAGCACATACTCTGATGTACCTAATGTCCTTTACATCTTCAAAATGGTGTTTACACTTCCAAACAAACATGCCAGCTATTCTGTGGATGAAGTGAGTCTCCTTATATGTACTTGCCCTTGCTAATAAATAAAGCTGCACACAACCTAACTGTATACATGACCCTTGAACTAGACATTCACAAGTTTTTATATTCCCTTCAAAGCCAAGACCATTGAAAAGATGGGCATGAAAAACACACATAAACACACACATACACTGAACCAGAAATGTACACGGAACAATAACTGTTCAATCAATAAGCTGGGGGGCTTACATATATTTACTTGAAGCTAACATTGGCTGTTTTCTCATTGTTCAGCTTTATAAATACAGAATGTTTTTATTATCTGTGGAAGGTAAAGATGTGGAGTTTGAAGACTTGTATATTTTCAGGTTCTATTTAACGGAAAACTGTTACTTTACCGTGGATATGGCTGTGAGGACGTTGTATTTATCTGTTCCATTGCCATTAAGATTTGTTTGTGTGTGTGTGTGTGTGTGTGTGTGTGTGTGTGTGTGTGCGTGTGTGGGGTTGTGCTGGTGTTTTGCTGTGGTGTGACTAGATGCAGGTATAAACATTATTTTAGCAATTTACTTAAGACAAAGACTTGTGTGTACAAGTATATTGATAGCAAAAACAACCACTAGACTAATTTCTGCCATTTGAAAGTATTGCTGCATCTCTGTTTTGCAGCACTATGGTGTCATGTGGTGTATTTCTCAACTCACGTCTAGAGATAACTGAAGTGATCCACACTGTCATTGTCTCTCTTGGATAGAACTGTGGTGGTCTGCACCCTTAACTGACCTGTGTCATCACCATGATGTTCAGCCTTGTGTGTATGTAGCTGGATAGAAAACACCATTTTTGATGCCATTTAGCAGTCTGGCTATGTTCTGATATGTTTTGCTGTGTTTGTAGAAATTACAAAGATGGACCCTGTTAACAAATCTTTTAAGGCAAACTACTTCTGCTGCTGCCTTGCTGTATAAAAAGTGGTCTGCATTACCTCTTATCATGTCGCTCCTGTTATGTGCAAAACCATTCATGCTCTGCCCATATCACAGGCTCTGATGGTTCACAGTACAACACACCACAGATACCCATCAGGCTTACAAGTAATGATGGGCCTGAATCAACAAGATCAAGATGAAGAAGTGGAGCAAAAATCTTGGTTATACCAATATTGTTCGTTAATAGCAATCATGCTTGATAGTCATTGGTTGCTACAAAAGAATAATCCCTAACAGGCTTCACATTTGTTGCATTAGAATGATGTTTGTCTGCATTTGGGGTTTATCTTTGTGTTTTTTTTACCCTCAGCCCTGAAAGGTCATAGTACCTCATCCTGCTGACATTTAGAGCATTGATAATATTCCCTCACATATCAATTTCACCTATTTTCTCATCATTCTCGTTTCCCCCTAGCAGAAAATGGAATCATTTGTGCTTTCAGCAATTTGTTATTGATTGGGAGAGCTCTGGAAATAGAGGGTAGCCATTATGGCAATGCTGCAGCTACGATTAAATTGAGTTTTAAGCAGGCCTGCAAATGTATCATTTCACAGCCATAACACAAAAGCTTTTAAATCCATGAACCTCAGGATGGATCAAATGCCTAAAAATACCAGCATTCTCATCATATCGAGAGCTATTAGAATTTCTGCCGTTGAGAGGTTTTCTGTAATTCTGTAGAATGTGACAGTATGTGGCTGCATTTAAGAGAAACCACAATTAAGATTGATTCTCTGACTGGCATTTTGAAATGTGCCATTGTGGGCAAAAAAAACTGTGATTCAATGACTATTGATGCATGCCAGATATCTTATTTTTACATACGCTGAATTCTTGGCCTGTTTGGTCTATTGGTTACTTTGGAAGAAAATAAAAGATTATGGTTAGATATACGCTCATTGCTGATTTGCCTTTGGAGGTATGGAGACAAATCAATACAGGTCTAAGTATATGCATGTATGTACGCTTGCAGGTTCACGTGCACACACTCACACACACACACACACACATACACACTCACACACACACACACGCACTCACACACAAGGGTGGGCAAATACATACAGTATATGATCAGTGTAGAGATCTGTATTTCTCTGATCATAGGATCTCGTATAGATGCTGGTCACAGAGAAGTGGTGGACTTCTTTCTCCAGTGCTCGACATCTGCCCCCCAGCCCTTTTTTCCCCGCACCCAGGGGATAGTGCATCAGGCCTGGGAAGGAGAGGCAGTAGGAGTGCCTAAGGCTGGGTCTTCACCACATCATCCCAGCTCTGGTGTGGTTTGATACTAAGGAAACCACGGGCCTGTAGCACCTCTTCTTGCCACTCATAAATAATGCTGCCTGTTAATAATGAATTAGTAATTACCCCAGCTGTTTTATTTTTGTTGACCAAGGAGCAGAGGCGCTCGTAAATTAGTAGTACCCTTTCCTTCCCTGTAGTCCTACTCCTAAATCCCCAGTGGAGGGTTGTCGGTTTTTTATGGCCTGTGAAGAAACCACCACCCCCAACACTTCAACTGGCTGGTTGGCCCTACAACCATCTAACCCTGCAACCCCCCACTCCACCTGTCATTCTTCCCAAACAGAGAACATATTCTCACTCTGTGACATGCATTTGCAGACATACAATGTGAAGTTCATAATCCAAGTAAAAGTTTTCAGCAATGGTAGAGAGCTGATACTTAATGTAGTCTGAACTAATTAGTCTATGACATGGTGTAGAGGTAAACAGCAATAATCAGCAGAACCACAATATTGCATTTTAGACATTCATTGATTCCTATGCATCATTTGCATATTTTTTGCACATTTTTTCTACAGATGTACAATTTTAAGGTCATGGGGATTCTCACGCAGTCCATCCATGTTCAAATGTAAATGAACCAAATGTAAACATCTGTTTTGCATTTTTGTTAATCTTTGACGATAGTAGTCATGACAGCTGAACATACAATATTGTTGATTTTAACGATTTTTAAGTACGAAAAAATACCTACTTTTCCTATACATATATATATAGATATATACTGTATATCTATATATATATGTGTTATACTAGTATGAATATATATATATATATATATGTATATATAGGTACTGTAACGTGAATATATAATGTGAATGATTTGAGTACTACTATAGACCTGTGCATGTATGCTTGTGCTTTTCTTGCACATCGGTTTTCACTAGAGTGCTCAGTGACCTTATATATGTATTTCTATGAATGCATACAAAGGTACATGTAAGCATGTGTGTAAGTATGTTTTTGTCAGAATGGGATGAGAAATAGAAAACTGCATTCCGACTGTGGTTGTGCCTTCCCCGGCCCTCACCAGAACTGTCTCACCTTTCTCTCAAGGTTAGCAGTGTATGTTTGGTTGTTGACCGAGAGAAAGAAAGAGTGTGTGTGTGTGTGTAGGGGAGAGAGAGAGGGATAGAGAGAGAGAAGGAGAGCAGGAGAGAGAGTCAGAATGCCAGACTCTTAATGATCCCTCCAGAGAGGGCTTGCAGTGTGTGTGCAGCTCTGAGGCCTGGACAGGGAAACACAGGGAAATTAGCTATCTCTCTCAATAACCTCCGATGAAAGTCTGCCTCCTACCCACTCCTCTGTCACTGGCTCCTCAAGACAATAAGCCAATTAGACCAAACCCAGCTAAGGGCCAGGCCTCTGTGTGAGTGTGTGCTGGTTTGTGAAAGTGTTTAAGTGTGAGTTAGAGGTGAAAGAGAAATAGAAGTATACACATTCCTTGTGCATAATTTTCTTGTTGCTATGGATCTGGGTGAAGATGAAGATTTTAAAGTAGTAATTTGTGAAAATTTCAGATAAGTAAATCTCCTCTTGGCTACTCTCTTAAACAATAGTGAGCCAGCTAACAAAAGCTTTTGTATTTGCTTTTTTAGACACTTTGGATCAGATGTATTGTAAAAACCATGGAAATTTTATGGAAAGCAAGACATTTTAAAGGTGTCCATATCTATTGATGTAGTTGATCAAACCAATTGATTTATAATCATGCTCTATAACTCTATAAATCTGATATGAGACCATACACATAGTTTTAAACTTGAACATATGATTTTTATGTATTTGGCAGCAGCAAATAGTTTTTAGAATAACTCCTATAGCAGAAAGGAAATAATGTATTTTACATTTTGTTACATTTTGAGTTATTTGGAGTGAAGGGGAAAAAATGGGTAGTTAGTATGTGCAGTAATAGCTAAAATGGCAGTGCGAGGATCAAGGATGTGACTAGCTGGGATCCAGGACCTCTCTTCGGGACCATAACCCTCCCAGTCGACCAGATACTGGACCCCACGGCCACGGCGACGAGAGCGCACCAAGCATTGGACAAAGAAGGCTTGACCACCATCGATGAACTGAGGGGGAGGTGGAGGCGGAATAGCACCAACGTACTCTCTCTGACCGGCTTCACTCTGGAAGGTAGGACACATGGAAGGTGGGATGGACGCACATGGTGCGCGGGAGCCTCAGTCTCACCGCTGTCGGACTAATGACGCTCTGGATGGGGAATGGGCCGATGGGAGCCAGTTTCTTGGAGTCCACCTGGAGGGGTAGGTACCGGGTGGAGAGCCACACCCTCTGGCCAACCTGGTAGACCGGAGCAGGAGAGCATCGCCGGTTGGTCAAGGCAGTGTAGCGACTTACGGAGCGCTGGAGGGCAGTGCGTGCCTGGACCCAGGTTCGGCGACAGCGGCGGATGAAGGCTTGGACCGACGGACAGGAAACCTCCTTCTACAAGGCTGGGAAGAGCGGTGGCTGGTAGCCATAGGCACCTTGGAAGGGCAAGAGGCCTGTGGCAGAGCTGGTGAGGGAGTTATGGGCTTAATCCACCCATAGGACCTGCTGCGACCGGGAGGACGGATTCCGGGAGACCATTCCGCTCAGTCTGCCTGTTAGACTGGGGATGGAACCCGGAGGAGAGACTGGCAGTGGCTCCCATCAGACTGCAAAACTCCCTCCAAAAAACTGAGGAGAACTGGGGCCCACGGTCGGACACCACATCCACAGGGAGACCATGCAGGCGGAAGACGTGGAGCAGGACCAGCTGGGCAGTTTCCTTGGCCAATGGCAGTTTGGCCAGGGGCACAAAGTGGGCCATCTTGCTGAACTTGTCCACCACCGTGAGGATAACTGTGTGGCCATCTGACGGGGGCAAACCAGTGACGAAGTCCAGGGAGATGTGGGACCATGGGTGATGAGGCACCGGCAGGGGCTGCAGAAGACCAGATAGAGCCTGATGCGAGGGCTTGTGCTGATTGCAGACAGGGCAAGCATTCACAAATTCCCTTGTGTGCTCCTCCAGGGTGGCCCACCAGAACCATTGGCGGAAGGCATCCCATGTTCTCCCGATCCCAAGATGACAGGTGAGCTTGGAGGCATGGACCCACTGAAGCACCTCGGACCTCAGCGCTAGGAACAAACAGGTGGTCTGGGGGACAGGCGCTGGGTCCAGGCTGACCCTCGGTGGCGGACCTCACACTCTCCTCGATTTCCCAAGTAAGGGTGGCGACAACGTAGGGAGCAGGGACGATTGGGTCGGGCCCCGAGGCAGAGTCTGTTTCTCCCTGGAACTGGCGTGACGTTGTGGGACCCAGGACTGTAGGAGAGGGAAAATTGAAGCGGGTGAAGAAAAGGGACCCCCGGGCCTGACGGGAGTTAAGTCTCTTGGCCGTACGGATGTACTCAAGGTTCTTATGGTCAGTCCATACCAGAAAAGGTTGCTTGGTCCCCTCAAGCCAGTGCTGCCACTCCTCTAATGCCAGCTTGACAGCCAGGAGCTCCTGGTTGCCGATGTCATAATTTCTCTCGGCAGGGGACAGACGCCAAGAGAAAAAGGCGCAGGGGTGAATTTTCTGGTCCGAGGTTGCATGCTGGGATAGGACAGCCCCCACTCCCACGTTGGTGGCGTCCACCTCCACAACAAACTGGCGCTCAGGATCTGGTACTTGAAGGATGGGGGCCGATGTGAACCGGGCCTTGACGGTGAGGAAGGCCTCATCGGCAGAAGGGGTCCAACTGAAGGGCATCTTGAGGTAAGGGCAGTGAGGGGGGCGTCTTACGTCAGGGACTGACCAGGAGGTGACCGCTGATACTTTCGCCGGATCCATCCGTATGTGGTCTTCAGCCACAATGTACCCCAGGAAGGAAACGATGGAGGCGTGGAACTCACACTTCTCGGCCTTAACAAAGAGTGAGTTTTCGAGGAGCCGTTGCAGGACTGTCTGTACATGGGGGATGTGCTCTTCGCAGGGATTTGAGAAGATGAGGATGTCATTTAGGTAGACGAAAACATAGCGGTTCAACATATCCCTCAGCACGTCGTTCACCAAGGCTTGGCCGGGGTGTTGGTTAAACCAAAGGGCATGATGCGATACTCCTAATGACCAGTGGGTGTGTTGAAGGCCGTCTTCCAATCATCGCCCTCTCAGATCCGGACCAGATGATAGGCATTGCGGAGATCAAGCTTGGTGAATATGGTGGCCCCCTGGAGAAGCTCGAAGGCGGAAGAGATGAGTGGAAGGGGGTAGCGATTATTAACAGTGATGTCATTCAGCCCCAGATAGTCAGACTCAGAGTCTTGTCCTTCTTCTCCACAAAGAAGAATCCTACCCCCACAGGGGAAGAAGAGGGATGGATGATGCTGTCCGCCAGGGATTTATTAATGTATGTCTCCATGGTCTTTCCTTCAGGTGCTGACAGGGAGTACAGACGTCCCTTGGGAGGGGACATGCCGGGCTGGAGGTCAATGGCACAGTCATAGGACCGGTGAGGAGGCAGAGATGTGGCCTTGGCCTTATTGAAGACCTCTCGGAAGTCGTGATACTCCGAGGGAACCCCAGTCACGTCTGGAACGGTGCAGGGTGGTGACAAGAACGGAGGTGAGGCTGCTTGTTTCAGGCAAAACAGATGACAAGATGAGCTCCACCCCCGTATTGCCCCAGTAGTCCAGTCTATGTGGGGATTGTGCCCACGAAGCCATGGGTAACCCAGAATCAGGAGAATGTGTGGAGAGTTGAGGATATGGAACTGAACTGTCTCATGGTGGTTTCCAGAGATGAGAATGTGAACCTGCTTGGTCTGGTTGGTGACGGTTCCCAGGATGTGTTTGTCAAGGGCAGGGCGCTGGCAGGAACTGGGTGAGGCAGAGGAACATGGCTGAGCCCCAACTGGCGAACCGGCCCCTCATCGAGGATACTGGCGTCAGCTCCTGAGTCGATGAAGGTGTCGAAGGTCTGGGGCCCGCCAGGGAGGAGACGCTTGACCTGGAATAGGGGTCGACAGTTGAGGGAATGTTGCGTGGAAGCCAGGCTCACCAGAAATCCCCTCTCTACTGGTGAGCCCTGTCTTTTACTGGGCAGCGGGAGACAAAATGGCCAGCCTGGCCACAGTACATGCACAGGTTACCATGCTGACGACGCTCCCGCTCCTCTGAAGTGAGACTGGTGCAGCCCAGTTGCATGGGCTCAGGACCTCTGGAAAGCGACCCTGCCGAAGCTCTGGAGCTGATGGAGGAGAAGGAGACCCGAGGAGTGGCAGATGGGTGATGAGTCGGACCACTCAGCTTCTCATCCCCAACGCGATCAACCCATCCAGCGTATATGGGAGGTGCGGTACCGGTTCATCTTTAATATATTCAGCTAGTCCATGAAGAAAAGCGTTGCATAGAGCTGCAGAATTCCAATCACTCTGGTGAGCCTTGGTGCGAAAGTCTATGGAGAAGTCAGCCACCGTCTAGTCGCCCCGACGCATGCTCATCAGACCCCGTGCTGCGTCAGAACCAAAAGCCCCCATGCCGAAAACCTTGCAGAGCTCCCCAGAGAAGAGCTGGAAGGAGGTACAGGCTGTAGTCTGTCTCTCCCACTCAGCGTCAGGTGGTTGATAGTGAAGCCTACCTTAGCTTCCTCAGAAGCAAACGTGCAGGGTTGCAGAGAGAACAACAGGGAACAGTTCATCAGGAATGGACCACAGGTCTCAGGGTCCCCCGCATACCTTTCTCGGGTACCGACACGGGGCTCAGGGACATCTCTGGGCAGTGAGGGTGCAGGAGTCGATCGTTAGCTGCTGCATCTGGGCGGCTATAGCTGTTAGCGCCTGCTCATGGACTGCTGCTGAATGTCTTGTGAGGTGACAATCATGGCTTCATGCTGCTGGAGGGCGCTCTCAATCCTCTCGAAGCGATTCGGTGATGAGGAGGTGTTTGCTGGGTCCATGACTGGCCAGATTGTACTGTAACGGGGTGTGATAGGACCCAATTGCAGCACAACCCAACAGATGGATAGTTGGTAATGACCTTTATTGATAAAACAGCAGAGAGAACACACACAGATGGGTATTAGGAGACGAGGATGGGGTCCGTGGGCTGGAGAGCCAGGGGTCCAGTGAGTGGAGCGAGGTGACTGAGCTCACACACACAGGGGAAAGTTCATGGACCTGAAGGCTGGGGCTGGCAGTGCCGAGCGTTAGGGAGCAGGCTGGAGATGTCGTTGAGGGAGCTGGAGAACGCCAAACAGCCACAGGGACGGGCAGACAGGGACCAGGAATTGCCCAGGCAGAACTCGTGGTCGGGGACAGGAGGCTAAGGTATTTACTGGGGCAGAGACGAGGCAGGATGGTCAGGGGCAAGCAGAGTCGAAAACAGAAGGTCAGTTCGGAGATAATCGCTGGAAAGTCTAGCATGACACTGAGAACAACCTGGCAAGGAGCGAGTGAACTGGGGATTTATATATATTGGTCTGATTGGGGATTGAGTGCAGCTGGGGGCAGCAGGTGAAGACAGTGAGACTGATTAGGAGGTGTGGTAGAGTGGAGAGTGAGAAATCGGCATAGTAGACTGTGACAGAGTGGAAAAATGGAAAGTTGTATTTAATCGACAGGAAAGCAACAGATATCACTAAATATTGTCCAATTGACCGTTTGATTTACAAATGACCTCACTAGATAACCACTGGCCAATAAATTAGAAAATTAAATTACACTTTTAGGACTGTAAAAGCTGTGTATCTGCATCAAACATTTGCAAAGAGAAAGCAAAATTTGCACACACGATGGTGAGTGATTTCAGAAATCAGAATCTCTCATGATTAAAGCGTTGTTTGATTGTGCTGGTTAGGTTCAAATTTGGGTAAATATGATTTTGAACAAGTAAAGTGATGTTCACAAATAATTCCAAAGTTTGTAGTTGTCTGCATGAGAAATTCAACTTTGCGCATGTTTCGAAAATATTTGTATTTGTAGTAAAGACAGTGAAAAATAACAGTGAGACTGTGTGAATAAAATCCTTGAACATATAATATCAGTGGTAAGGTTACACAAAGACACTGTGAAAAAAGATGTTCTTTTTGTGAATATGTGTGAACAGATACAAAGCAGTGAGGAAGCTTGAGTTGTACTGAATTGTGCAGTGTACAATTCAGTACAAGTCAAGCTTCCTCACTGTGTGAGATGCTGAAGTTACCCTGTCTTTACTCCTGAATCTGATTGTACAATGACAGTACAATCACCAAGCAGAGTCCAGTCAGAGGGCAAATGATTCCATTGCCTGAAAGGTGTTGTGGATTTTCAAGATAGCATGGTCTCCCCGCAACCCAGGTGGGTTGAATTACATTATATGATGCTGTAGAAAAAAGATAAACCTTTAATGTGCTGTATTTAGGGATGCACGAAGTGGACAATATTTCATACCTTGATTTTTATGCCAGATCTCAATAGCAATACAATATATGGTATGACTATGGGTTCAAACTTATTTGAAATTTTGAGTGTGGCAACAAAAAAAAAATTAAGGACTCTTCAAAAAACATAAGCATAATACCAAATTGACAGAAAACACAGTTGCTCTACAATATATATATTTATATTTATATATAATATATTTATTGATCAGAACAGACCACTTACTGTCTTAGGTTGCATTAAAATGGATTTTTAAAAAAGGTTGGACAATTTCCAAATAATGGAGGATGATTTCTATTTCTCCACCAAATCACTGACTGTGTCTTTTTCTGCTCAAATATTCTCCTGCTCAAGTCCCACTGTCTTCTCCCTCCTCAAAGGCAGTGTTTGGAGGGTTACTTTTAAATCATATTCCAATATCAGATTACATGTCCTGAAATGTAATCTGTAGATTAGATTACTCAATATAAGTAACATATTCTAAACACATTGGATTACTTCAGCATTATCTTACATTTTATTCTACAGTATGAATGTGGCATTCACACAATAGACTATTACTCGGTTGTTTTCTTCTACTGGATCAATGATGGTTGTCTTATATTTGAGCGCAAGACAATTACAGTTTCCTTCATTACAACATATATTCTTTTTGAATGGAGAGACCAGTGTAACTATGGTCTTTGTTGCATTATGAGACTTCAAATCTGTCTATAGTGAATATTTCACAGTTAATAAGCCTTAAAAGTGTTTCATTAGTCCAGTTAGGTTACACTCCTACAGGTTAGTAGGAGTTTCTGAAGATGTAATGCAGAGGTGTCTCAGACGTCTTTGCTGCAGAAATAGACCAGGAGAAAATCTGTCACAACAGTCAAAAGTTACATCTGTCACAGATGATGAGCTCAGGAAGACTGAACTCTGAAAAATGTTAATGGCAGAGAAAATAATTATGCGAGAGAAATGCAACTGCTACAGTAACTAAGTAAACTAACCAGTGGCCATAGGGAAAGTCTACAGACGTCGGACAGAGGAAAGGTTTTGGTAAACTGCTAAACACTGCTAATTTTAAGATGGCTGTGTGATGAGAAAAGTTCAAATCCATCCACTATAATTCTTGTTGTATGGCACATAGCGCGATCACTCACAAACATGTGAAGGGTTACTTGTGGTCATAGTGCTCACTTCATGAGTGACTATACATGTATTTTTCTTCCCTAACAGTACGCAATCGGCTGCCTTTAGCTGTACACGCAGGGCAGCTGTGAGAATATAGTTAGCGTCCATATTGTTTCCTTTTGCAATATTAATATTGTACATGTTCTTATCTAGATAAGGATATGATAATGATGTATCATTCAGCCCCACTGTGCATGTATGCAAACTCACCTGGGTCACAGAGGAGCCAGCACTGTCGCTCATCTTGAAGATCTACTACACCTTTCAGGCAACAGAATCATTTTATTCATTTTTTTACAAATTCAATATTTTCTACACTTGCAAAACTTAAATTTCTAATTCAGATTTATTCTACAATTTTGCAAAGGTTGATTTTATAACTACAAACTTTGGAATTATTTCACTTTACAAGCATCAACATCAATCAAACAACATCTCAGTGACCTAATTTGATCCCATAATGCTGGCATACTGTGTAATGTGTAACATTTAGATTCCAACATTTTGTAAGAATGGATATCACTTTTCTTCAAAATAACGATATTAGTCTCTCCCTTCCTCTCTTGTCTTCCCATCCCCCTCTCTGCCTCTCTGAGATATTGGCTTGTCTGTTCATTCCATAACTCATACTTTACTCGTGACGCTCAATTAAACTGCATACATTAGGGGAGTTGATGGGGAGGTAGGACATTTGTAATCAAGCATATTTATTCCCTTTAATCACCCTGGGGACGTTGAGATTTCAGGAAGGCATACACACAAGGATACATGCAAATGCATACACACACAGTCACACGCACATGTGCACAAATCCTCAAACAAACATCCTTACTAGGCAAAAAGACATGCACAACCATTCACATAGAGAAGTACACACACACATACACACACTTATCAAATTGTGCTGCTGAACTCAATCAAGCTGAGGCTTGGCAGCCTTGACTCCATCGCCCCCGCAACTCCCCCTCTGCACCCTGGTCCCTCGACCCCAACCCCATATTAATGACAGCACACTAGTTTACATATTAATGAATAGCTTCGGTTTTTAATATGCTGCTCACTAAATCATGCAAGGCAAGCAGACAGGCTATTAATGCTTTGTACTTCTCTGGTGTATATTAAAAATATATGGGGTGATTTGTATAGCATGCGTGCCTGTAGGTGTTTTTGTGGGTGTATGTTAGCAATTGCTGTGAGTATGCATATCCTATATGAACTTATATCTCTGTCAGTGTGTTGTGTAAAGTTACATTCCCTGATTTTTATTTAGGTAGGTAACAGACATGTCTGCAATAAAAGAAGCTCAACACTCACTTCCTGCTTTTCTGCATTTGACATAAAGGTCGTGTGCAAACACACCCGACTGTCAGTTAATCTCCGGTCGCTGTCAGTAATCACATATAGAAGAGTGAACTGGTTATGAAAGGTAGGACATAATTAGAAATATTCCCAGTGGCTGTTTTGTGATTGGGACTCAATGGAACCTCACTTTTAATTAAGACGAAGAAACCGACACACCAACACTCATAAAAGCACACACAAACATCTAGTTGGACATTCACACTATACCATATATACTACACATACGTATACACACACTAATAGCAACTCACACACACTCACACTGAGCAACAGGGGAAATAACGGCTTGGTTTAAAGAGGGCTTAGAGCCGTCCATGACCAAGAATGAAAGCCGGGTGCAAGTGTGTATGTGTGGGTATGAATGATGTATATCAGGTCTTTCATGACAAATTTATTTGTTTATAAAGGATGAAAGGAATATGTGAGTACAAGATACAGAGAAAGAAATGGAAAGATGTAATAATCACAGTGGTCCAGTAGAGAGACTACAATGTGGAGGTCTTCCTCTTAATTCTCACACATACACTCACATATGTATGCATTGTTCTCTTATTCTGTTTCCTGCCAGTCTTAGAGCATCCTGGCCCTTTTGAGTGTGTTTGTGTGCATTTTGTGTCCGTAGAATACTCACACGCACACATGCTCACACGTGTGAAGTCCTCCATCCATTCACAATGCCATTATGCATAGGATTTTCCCTCATTTTCCATTGTATGACCACCATTAAGTACCTACTACATTATCGAGCTCCCATCTGCTAATGACAAAATAGACAAAGAGAATAATCAACTCTCTCTCCGTCTCTGCTTCTTTCTTCCTTCTATCTATTGTGTATCATCTATCCCCTCTCTCCTTTTCCCCAGTCATTTGGATAAAATCAAGGGATCTTGATAATGTGTGTGTGTGTGTGTGTGTGTGTGTGTGTGTGTGTGTGTGTGTGTAAAGAAAAGGAGTGTACATTCATATTGTTCAAGAGTGCTTTTTTAAATGTGTATGCCAGCTATCCGGCGTTTGCCTTCAAAAGTGTGTGTTTCACTGTCCC
This sequence comes from Seriola lalandi dorsalis, assembly GCF_002814215.2. Lineage (NCBI taxonomy): Eukaryota > Metazoa > Chordata > Actinopteri > Carangiformes > Carangidae > Seriola > Seriola lalandi. The sequence continues at coordinate 4,012,245 of NW_019525123.1, read as the reverse complement.
TGTGTATGCATATGTGTGTGTGTGTGTGTGTTTGTGTTTGTGTGTGTGTGTGTGTGTGTGTGTGTGTGTGTGTGTGTCTCTGTGCATGAAGACCACAGACACGATACAATAATTGAAGGCCCTCCTGTGGATTTCACACAATCAACGTGGCCATATTGGAGGTGATGAAAGTAAATCAAAGATTGAAGGGAGAGTTGGCTTTAAAAAGGTTTTCAGAACCCCCCCCCACTTCAATTATCCCCACATTGGCTTATTAATACCATACCCACCTTCACTGCATCACACCCTCTTTATTTCCTTTTTTTCTTTCCTTTTCACATCACAGAGCCACACAGCATTATATTCATATTACCCTGTGCCTTCATATCTGACCAGATCTCCCTCATTGCTCTCCCCTTTCCCTCTCTTCCCCTGAATCCATTCTGCTCTCCATCCTTGTCCTTCATATTTTTTTTTAAAATCCCACTGCCCTTTGCCTTCATATCTGCTCAGATCTCCGTCACTGTCAACCTCCCCTCCCTTTTCCTTCGCTTCCCTCCCCTTCTCTGCGTCCCCCATCCCTCCACCATTTTTTTTTAATCCTTTTTAATGAAACGGAGGACCCTGCTGCCAGTTGAGGTGATCCTCATTCGCCAGTCCCAGCGTGCACTGATTGTCTGTCTGCAGAATAGCCGGGGAGAGGGCTGAATAGGATAGATGAGTCTGTATTGGCCCTGCTGCTGTAATTCACATAATACTGCTGCTCCTATACTATTGCCACCACTGCTCTCTCTTTCTTTCTCTCCCTTCTTTTCTCTGGCGTAAAGAAAGATAAGGCTCAGAGATATGATCCTGGAGATGAATACAGTCCCATTACCAAAAAGCGAGGAGGAGCTGAGCCATTAATTGTTTGGCATTTGGTGTCACCACAACGTATGCATGGAGCTCATGGTGTGTATCATGTCTGGGGGTTCAGGAAAGAGGAAGGGAGGGAGGACAGGCTGGTAAGAAGGGAGGAAAAATAGGAGAGATACAGAGAGGAGACCGTGTCTGTTATTACCCACAACACGTTTGCGTTTGATGTCGCCACCGTCATTTTCCTTCCGTGTGTCTAGATCTAGTCAGAGAGCAGTTTCAGGATCACAGCAACACGGGGGAGAAAATATTGAATCAATGCTTCCGCCGGCTTTTGAAAGCAGGGTTAGCGTTTGATGCTGCGACATCAGGTGAGAGTGAGAGAAAAAGAAAAATATGTACAAGGAAACAGTCACTCTCTCCCTTCACCCCCCCCCCTTCATTTTCGTCTCTCCTTTGCTTTCTCTCCATCTGTCTTTCCTTCCTCTCTCTTTTCACTGCTTACCGCTGTCATTGTCTCATTTAGCCTGTCTAAAAATATAGTCTTCCTCCCCAGATGTAAAGGGGGAGAAATTTCGACATGTGTGTTACCTTTTCATCTACGAGGCGGGGAGAGGAATCTTAGGGGAAATCAGGTGTCTTAATGACAGCCGAGTGTGCAGCATGGGTAATGCAGAGCGCCGGCATTTGCAGTACACGCATTAAATTATTCACATCAAAAACTCATTGTTTGTTACCTGACAGAACTGCAGAGAGAGGTGGAAGGATGATGGAAAAGCGTGATGAATTAAACATCAGGAAGATGGAGTGCCTCAGAGAGAGAGAAAGAGGGAAGCAAAATGGGGGAGGAAAAACAAGAAGAGAGGAAGGTGCATTCAAATGGGATGTTTAGAATCGAAAGATGTACTCTTGTCTTGCGAGAGAAGGGAGGTGGGGTTGAAAGTGTATTTACATCTGTGATTTTATGATAATACCAAAGATTGTTTATAGTACCGCCTATTATCCCTGCCACCAATGGCAGGCAGTCAGGATGTAAATTACGAAGTCAAAACAGGAAGTGAGAAATGTAATTGAGCTATAGATCCTGAGCAGTACAGTGCAGCTGGTCATACATTCAAAAAGGAGTTTTATATTGCAATGTTGCTACTCAGCAGCAGGGAAGTGGAAAGAGATGCTGATACAAAAATACAATGTCACCGCAGAGCTAGCTATCATCTGTAAGTACTGAATATTTGAGCAATTAATTGTTTAATCAATTTATTGAAAATAGAGTCAAATTATAGAATCATAATAATAAACTTTACTTTTATACAGAACTGAGTTTAGAAAAAGCCTTGACGGTATAGAGTGAACAGACCAGTGTTTTTAAGAAAAGAGCCAAATCAAAACACGTCACATTAAACATTGCACAGAATGACACAAAATGGAATATAGCATAAAAAAGAAAAGAAACATGAATACATGTTAATGAAAAGTAGACTATGAAATCATTTATTTCTTTTAAAATGTTTGATGGCCTAGATTCTTCAAATTATAAGGGTCTCAAAGACAAAATACTATAGGCCTATAGAACTTTTTAATAATGATAATTGATTAAAATTATGATTATTTTCCTGATTAGTCACAATTTGGTACATAAAATGTCAGAAACATGTGAAAATTGCCACAAATTTACTTCCAAGATGATTTCTTCAGGTCATTTTTATGTGTATGACCAAAATGCCAAGATATCAAATTCACAGTACTTCTTTATTTTATGTAATGTATGACAATTGACACAAAATACCTCCAGATTCACTGTATGTCCATTGACTAATTAACTAATTTCAGCATTAGACTAAACTTGACCTTTCTTGTGTTAAATGACAAAAAAACCAGATATCAAATTGATGATCTCTGATAATTGACCTACTATAGTTTGGGCCAGAGTAGATGTCTTTCACCACAATCCATCATGTCCATATGAAGTGTTACATTCATTATTTATCCAGTGAAATACCGTGAGGTTTCCTCAGAGACAATAAAATACAGGTACCAAGCTGGCCTGTTTTTGCACCATCCCATTTTTGACACCACTGTTACATAAAATAACAACTGCCATATATGAAAACGCTCAAAGGCTAAACAGAAAGTCAATGTAAAAAAGGATTAAATAAAAACTCTTCAGAGTTGGTGCTAGTTAATAGTTGTGGGAGAAATGACTTTGATGAGAAAAGACATTAGCACACAGTCTAGCAAATTAATGTTTAAGCATTCTTTAAATATGGATTAGATTTAATACTTCATGAAGTACAATGATAATAGCTTGTTTCACAGAAACATAATGTAGCACTTAACAATGTACTGTAATTAATACATTATGCTAAGTTGTATTATGTTAATTTCTGAAGGAGAAATTAAAAATAGATTATACAACTAGTTGGAATGTGTATCCTCTTGATTGGGGAGCAGAAAGGAAGAGGGGCAGAGTGAGCGGAAAAACACATGCATTTATCAGAGGGTGATTAAGTTTAAGGCAATGATTCACTAAATATTTAACAGCTTTGCTTGGTGCAAAGTATATCATGAATTATAGATGGCAAGGATGAGCATGTCTTGATGTAAGACAGTGTTTAAAGACTTAACCTACAATGAGGGAAGAGCAATTACCATTGTAATAAATGAGAGTGGAGTGAAAAAAGACCCTCTATTCGTTATTTCTAATTAATTTCTGAGGATGATCACAACGGGGGGAGAGAGAGGAGGATGGGGCCATGTCCATTAGTCTCTGACACTTTGTCCTTGATAAATGGACTCTATGCTTCAAATGACACTCAAACAAGAGCACACATGCACGCACTTGTGGACGCGCACACATGGTCACAAAACATGGCCAAACACAAAACAGTTTTCAGAAATGCAGCGCTTGCGTATTCTCAAACAGCAAACAATGAGGGCAGATTTGAACACAGTGGATCCTCCCAATTCATCCTGTAAAGATGGTGTTTTAATAAAAAGTGTGTGTGGGAACAATTTCAAAGATGGATATTCTGGACACTCTAAGTAAGGTTGATTTCACTATCAGTATGCATGGGTAGCCTTATGGCTTTGCATATGTGAATACCTCTGTGTCTCTTTGTATATAGAGTACATGTGTGCAGTACAGATCCTCCATGACAAATGCTTAGCCTTTAGCCTCTATTCAGCTACTACCCTCCATACCAATTCTCTCCACATATCCTACATTTCCTCCAAGTTTCTTTCCCCTTGGTTTCATAAAGGCTCCAATATCTCCCAGCAATTCTGTCACAGATTTCATTAGGTGACGGGGTGGTGGGTTGTGTGTGTGTGTGTGGGGGGGGGTGTTCTTGATGCACTGGTTTTTCAACTTTCACCGCATATTACCTGATGTCATCTCACTAAGGAAGAGAGAAGAGGTGTACGCACGGGCCCTATATTCAAAGTCACTGGAGCATTCCATGTGTAGTGCTCTGAAATATTGATGAGTAAGCAAAAACACACTGCGTCTTGTCACTTTCAGGAACGCAGAATGGCAGTCGCAAGGAAGAGGGATGATGTCTCCTCTCTTTTTTTTCAGACCGTAGCCATTTTAACTCTCAGAGGAGGTAATTCAGTTTTGTAGAGCCTTGAGATAAGTAACAGTCAAAGGCAACTGATCAGTCATTAAGTGTCATTAGGATCTATCTATCTATCTATCTATCTATCTATCTATCTATCTATCTATCTATCTATCATCAAGCTCAAAACCGCTGCATATTATTCCACTACAATGATCTGTCCACACCTCCAATCTCCATTATTCATTGCATTATTCCAACTGATGCTCTGAATGCATGCACGCCAAAAAATCTCCATCAAATTTTCAAAATTGTGAAGAAACACTTTTCCCAGCACTCGTTTGCATCCAAAGAAACCTTTCTTTTATTCATTCCTCTGCTCTTGTTTAATTGATTATTTGTCTTTTTTCATTTCATTTCACATCCTTTTCTTCTTTTTTTTTTCTTCCACTGGATTTGAGGGAGTGAGCACTTGGTTTCAGTGGCTTGTGGGGCTACACTGATGTTAAGCCTATCTGGTTTGTCTGTGTGTAGTCGTATTGATCCTTGGCTAAGACATTAGATCTGTACGGCATGTCAAGGGTTTGGTGACCTCTAGCAGTCTCTCTCCAAGTGATAGCTTTGATAAGCCCCATCCCTTTCTCTGTTCTATATAGAGCTGTGCCCTAACCTTTAGCCCGACTCTGTGTTTGAGCCTGACCTTTCTTTGATGTGTAATACATACCACGTGCCGCCCCACCACTGAACACACTCATTCAGACATGAGATATACACACATGTACTTGCAAACACACACACACACGCATGCATGGTACGCACACACACACACACACACACACACACACACACACACATACACACCTTTAGTCAACACCCTGAAGCACCAACTCCCATGGAACCTTATTAAAACCACCTTCAGTGGAAACGGGGGAAGTTCTCAAAGTCTCCATAACTTGTATAATGTGTTGTATGAATAATGTTTTCGTCTCCTCATTTCCCCCTCTTCAGCCGTTAATGCAGAAAAGCAGAGGCTTCACTCGCACAAAAAGACAAACAGAGAAAGTCCGCTTGCCACTGATGGGCATGTCTTATTTACAAGAGGCAACAAGCTGGCCTGGCCAGCTGCAAAAACACACACACACACTCATGTGTGCCAAACACAATCATATTCACGCAATCACACCCTGCATACATGTGTACATGCAAGCTTAGATACTTTCATACACACACTCCTACACACAGACACACACACGCACACACACACACACCATTTCTGTTTGATGTTTGCCAATCATCCAAGATTCCTTACAGCTTGCCCTGCCTGCTACCAAATAACAGTCTTCATTAATTAAAAAAGAAAAGGCAGTGTTATTATAATTCTCTTTGCTTGCCCCTTGATGTAATGGAGGGGGTGTGTGGTGTTTTGTGGCTCTTTGAGAGTTTGCTTTCATCATCGTCTGAGATTCCCTATGGCTTTGCCTTACTGCCATCAAACTCTCTTTCCTTCTTTTTGTCTTTTCATCCAATGAGGTGAAGTTTGGAAAAGTTGCTATAGCCCAACAGGATCCTTTTTAGCAGTTAATGCCCTTTCCAGCTGGCAGGCAACTAACAGCCCACTAGCAGGCCACCAGTGGCAAAGTCGAACAATGTTATTAGCTTGCCAGCTTTTTGCAAGCTTATAGCTGATGGCTTGGAATTAGTGTTGGCTTAAAGCAGCCGAACGCTGAATGTTTGGTGCATATTTGCTGCCTAGGTCAGCTCTGTTTACTTGTTTTGTTTGTGCAAACAATGTTTTAGAGAGGTTATATACAATAGATATGACCTACTTAACTTTAAAAAAAGAAATTTTGCACATCTCTAATACAGTGTAAAAGTTTTTACAGTGCATGCTCCAAAGTGAAGTCAGTTACAGGCAAATGCTTTAAGGTCAGTGTCAAAAGATGGTTTCACTTGATATCTGGGTTTGTTATGTGACAACTATTTGGGCCTTGAGTGGCAGGAGACTCGTCTAGTTGAAGGAAAATGGAAGGACAGTCAGAAGGACAGACAGGCAGGAAAACATAACACTGCTACAACAACATGACAAGCAGACAGGTCCAAAAAGCTCATGAGAAGAGGAACGGAAAGGATTGAGAAAATGGAGCACACAGCTGCACTCTGTTTGCAGGGGCTAAACTTATTAGTCTGTTCTTAATGCCTCTCAGTGCAGATAGCATTAAGAAATACATGGTAATGATGATTTGTGTTCTCCTCAGCCAACAGAGGGAGAGGAGCCCACTTATTCCACATGAGTGTTATAATTGGCACCTTATTGCATTAGGGTAGAATGCACCGTGTGATTTCCTGGGTGTCATTTTTGACTAATGGATTCTTAAGAATAGTAATCTAATCGCTGTCATTATTTCATCTCCGCTGCTTTCAGAAAAAGCTGCCTTGATTTAGGGGGGAAGGAGTTTTAGTGGTGAATGTGTTGGGGCATGTTGCAAATTAATCTGCACACCTTGTAAACAGAAAGAGAGCAAACAGAAATCAATTTGGCTGAGTGAGGAACTCCACTCTCAGGGCTTTTAGTATCTACATTAAGCCCAAGTTGTTTTGGCTTTAGTCATTTTTTTCAACGTGTTTTTGGCAGACGTAGACAATTTTGTCGAATCATCCCATTTATGTTATTTCCTGTTTCTAATCAAATCTTTTGTCTAATTGTGAAGCTAGATCATCAGTACAAATGTGTTTTCAGTCATTATTACTGGCAGCAGCAGCATGGCACGCTTGTTATTTGCTGGTATATTTTTCAGCGATCCCTGGCTCCCTATTACTTTGTGTTCAGTAATCACACAGTTTCAATACACAGCCTAGCATCTAATTCTGCCTAAAAATCTGAAAGCGCTACCAGCCCCTCTGTTCCCATTTCCACATACCTTGATCCTGGTGTTGTGTCACTAATAGAGGTGATGTACTGTTTATTTTATTGATCATGTGTTTTATCCAAGCATCAATGCAGGGTTCACTCACTGGCATGCACATTCCCTTTATCAAAACACACACTGGACCTCTGCTTTGAGGCTTTCATCAAGCAAAAACACCCATTATGGTCATACAGGCTGGCTTGCTCAGGAAAAAAAAATACTGCTGGTGTTCCCCTGACACGCAACATCCCAATTATACCCACACAGACGAGAATACACACTTGCACAGGTCACATAACTGACACACACAGGCAGCTACATAAGCACTTATAATTTTGTTTCAAGCTCTGACACATTTTTGTGTGCACAGGTATGGTGTAGGTATAGTGTCGGTTTTATACATAGATATATAGTAACTATTTTTGATAAATTCTCAGAAACACACAACCATGCACAAACATTCATTGAGCCTGGTTGTGTTTTCATGCTGAGGAAGTGCAGGAATGTCAGAATAGAGGCTGATCTGACGGTCAGGAGAGTGTCCTCCTGAATAACCCTCGACAAAAACTCACACATGCACACACACACACACACACACACACACACACACACACACACACACACACGCACACTCTTCACAGCTAAACACACAGCAAAGAGACAGAGAGTGAGAATGAGACGGTCCACCACATCACACCTCCCCGACATGCAACCCCGTCCCTCCCGCCTCCCACAGCCCTTTTCCACCATCCCGCCTGTCTGCCCCCACTCCACACCCAACCCCCCACCACCAGTGTCCTCCCCACCGCCCACCCTCCAGGGAGAAAAGGCTGACTTGCATTCAGCAGCATCTCTCAGGAAAAAAAGAAATGAATAAAAGAAAGGAGACGTCCCGTTGACAGTCAATGTCTGCGCTGCCAGGAGCCAAAATAACTGTCAGCAAATGCTTGGGACTGTCCAAAATGCCACAGAGACAAAAAAAAAATAAAAGATTGATAAATAAATAAATAAATACATGAAAATTGGCAAAGGAAAAAACAGAAAACATTACTGGCGCCTTCAGAAATAAAACAGAATTAGGAGTCAGGTGCAACAGCAACTGAAAACTGAAGAAATCGCTGTTGAGCTGACGGCATTGTTCATTTAGTCACATACAGTTTCTATATAAAAACCCTGAAAGACTAGTTGTTGCCGTGGTGTGAAGGGAAATGGCGGCCTTTTTAATAAACAATGAAGACAAAAAAACAATTTTGCGCAATTGAGTGCAGTTACAGCCATTAAAATGTGTCACATTTATTTTATGTGCTTCAAAGAACACAGTTGAAGCCAGTCTGTCCAGCCCAGCACCATGCTGATCAAAGTGCCAATGAGCCCACATACTGACTGTACTGTACGCATGCCTTGCGTAGGTACAGTCATGACCAGCGTGCTTTCAGCAGAGCAGCACCAGTTATCGTAAGTGTAATGCATTAGATAACCAACAACCATATCATGCTCATAATTTCCCAATAAAGCCCTCTTATACAAAGTTAACTTTGCACACACAATGACATTACCTTGATTTTATGAATGGAGCCTCCGTGTGAAACAGTGATGTATGTAACTGGTGGAGGCAGTGCAATCGTCAACCAAAGTTCCTCCAATTCCAATGAATCGGCCAAACTGATTGGTCAACATCTATTTTTGACAATAACAGCTTACATGCCAGAAATATAAAGACATCTTATTATTATTTCTAAATATTCATTTGCGTAATTTTGGCAGTAACTGGATGACTTTTGTTCATGCCACAGTGCCACTGATTGTTTAAATGCTTCATTTATGAGGGCACTTTAGTCAAATGCAGTCTCTTTAACATTATTAAATAAAATGTGTATGTTCATGTACCTCCATTTGTTACAACTACCTGTAAGGTGTTGACAGACTCCAACTCTACTCACCGCGACTTTTCCCTAATGATCATTAATTGCAATAGATCTGAGAATGCCTGGCTGACCTTCCATGTCAGTATCATACCTAGGATTGCTTCTTATACCAGACATCCTAATCGAGTGCATGTCTAATTTATGGGGCTGGAGTTTGCCATTAAGGGCCCGATCCATGGAATTAAATAACTAGCAGACCTTCGCTGGTCCCGGGCTGTGGACGGAGGAGGAAGGGTAGCGTGATGAATTGCCCACCCCTCCTCTACCTCATCCTTGACTTTGAAAAATACTGTCTCTGCGTTTTAGGTCAGCTTCTGACAACAATTAGGCACAGTGAAATAGATAGACTGTGACCTTCTTTTCTCCCCTCTTCCTTAAGTTTTTTTTTCTTTCTCCTGCCTTATCCTGTGTGTGGAATAAAAAAAAAAAAATCTATAGGAGGTTGTAGGAGTAAAGATGCATAGATATGCTCTGGAAAGAGACAGAAAAGTGGCAGGAGAGAAAAATAAACAATCATACAGCTGGTATGACTGAAGATAAAATGCTGCACTGAGTAAAGATTTGCATTTCTGTAAATATATATTTTTTTAAAACTCATGCTTTATGCACAGCAGCAAGCTTTGGCCAGAGGTTCACATAAGCATCTTGTATAAAGGTTAATACTGCAATAACAGCATAAATAAACAGTATATAATAACATGTCTTTATTAACAGATGTGTCATTTTACTTCTCTTCATTTTATTTTCGACTGAATATTTTCGTGGATGTTGCTATTGATCTTGCAATGTGACAGAGGTTGAGCCAGCTAATTCCCTTTTTCATTAGAGCAAAGCCCCCCCAAATTCTCTTAGTAGATCTGCCTCTTAGGGGCATCCAATCTCCTGCCTCTCCCAATGACATGAATATAAGCCTGCGCTGATGGGGCCTGGTGTAAATGTATTAGCCCTGCGCCTGTGCCCCTAGCCCAGCCAGCCATAATTATGTTAGGAACCAATGAGACAGCTGGGAAATCAATATGCTAAGACAGATTGAGTGGAGATGTGTGGCCAGTGGAGTGGGAATAGAGAGGCCTGGCAGCTCCCTGCGGTGCGAAGGGGCTAGAGTCGACGATTAAGCCATAGACTTAGCATTTACTGCTAGGATTCACTGCCTGAATCTAGTTAGCATTTAGGGAAAGATCCCTGTGAGCAGACAGTGTTACTATTACATGGAGGCTTCACTCGTTAGCTGAGTGGCCTATCATCTTCTGGGGTCGGGTAGGGGCAGAAGTGTTTCAACATTCTTAGCATTTACTGCTTGAATCAGTGGCTGTGTTCTGTGTTCATTTAGTAAAGATTTCATCAGCATGTAATGTAGATTCTTGCTTAAAGATTGAGATACAGATGACCTAATGACTTAAATTAATTCTTAGAAAAAGGTCACTTGCTGAAGGTTGCTGATATTCTGAACTCAACATCATTATCCAAATCTGGAAGCCACTAAAATATTGGCTATTCCTCAAAGCAATGTTTTTCTTAAAATAAGATTCTTGCTGTAAATTTAAAATGTAGAATATGATTCAGTTATTGTGTTTTACCACAGCTACAGAGACTCCTCTTTGTAAGAAATAAACTATTACAAATAAAAGAAATAAAAGCCTTTGTACATTACCCATCTATGATCTGCTGAGAAGCAAATCAATAGTGTTTTTTTCAAAATACAACTAAAATCATCACCATCCTAAACCACAGGATGCAAGGGTGATGAGCAAGAAGTGGATGATGTGTGTTTGTGTGTGTGTCTGTGTGTGTGGTGGTGGTGGTGGGTTGGGGGGCGGGTAGGACAAGTAGAGTTGGGTCAAAAGAATTATCTGTCAAAGCAGACGGCGGTTTGGTCTTAACTTTGATGATAGTCTGCATGAACCAAAGCACTGCTGTAATTTATATTCAATTAAGGAGGGTGCAGAATCAAGACAAAGGCTTGGCGGGTTGGGGAGTTGGTGGGGGGTGGGGTGTTTTTTCTTTTTTTTTCATTTAGGTGGAGACTTTGAAGGGGCGAGAGGGCTGCAGAGGGTGTGTGTAGGGGGGTGGGGTTGCATCTGCTCTCAGCCCCAATCAGTGGCTCCGAAGGCACCGTCCCCTAACAATGGGCCCCATCAGTGCATGGAGCAGAGTCACAGGCGTAAGTGCACCCAATAAGTGTGCAATTTCTGCCCATATGACCATCCTGACACAATTGCTCTAATTTTCCTCCTTTGAAATGACTGATAAAAGACTTAGGTAATTGCTACGCCACAGAATTTCTTCCATGATCAGGAGGAAGGAGGAACGGAGAGATAGGGAGTGACAGAGAGCAACTGAGGGGTGTGTGTGTGTGTGTGTGTGTTTGTGTGTTTGTATAAGTATGGGTGAGAAGTGACACAGCCCCAGGGCCTGTGGATGGAGACTAGAGTGTCAGTTTGTGAAAAATCCCAAATTAATACTTGTCATTTCCTCTCCCCCTCTCTGAGTGGTCTCTGCTTCCACCAAAGATCTTATTAAGTGGAGGTAATTTGTCCTGACAATTTATTGGAAATCGCTTAATCAGACAACTTCTTCGAAAAGATACTCAAAACATGGTGGCATTGGGTTTAGGTGGCAGCTAATTCTAATGTGTGTGTGTCTACCTCTCTATTTTTATGTTTCTCTGAATTGAAGGAGAACACAGTCAAGTGATTTTAGTCACATAGACAATGTCTCACCTCTCTCTCTCTCTCTCTCTCTCTCGCTCTCTCTCTCTCACACACACACACACAAACACACACACACACACGTACATACATTAGCATTGTGAATGGACCCAAATGTTGTTTTTTTCATGCAAAGGCTCCCTGTCCACCTACTTTCTATGCCTTGTTGAAAAGTGTAAGTGTGTGAGTATGTGTGTGTATGTACAAAGTGTTTGTGTGATGCTTGACTCTGATAGCTTGGCTCCAACCTGTGTCACTCCTCACTATGACCTTGTCCTTTGTAATCAAGCCTCTTTTATCTGATTCCTCATGTTAGTGTGTGTTTGTGTGTATGTGTGAGTGTGTGTGTGGGTGTGTGTGTGTGTGTGTGTGTGTGTGTGTGTGTGTGTGTTTGTTGTACTCACACCCACCTCATTGGAACACCATGTATTCTGGACTGTGTCCTCACTTGATTGGAGTTCAGTTACAGCGCCAGATAGAGAGGTAGAAAATGGTCAGAGGGAAATGGATAAGAGAATAGTAGTTTAGTCGCCTCACTAACTAACCCGATAGCACACCCAATCAGCTTCTCAAAACTGTGTCCATGTGTGTGTGTGTGACATGGTGTGACGGACTCCTGAGGTGCTGATTCTAAACAGTCTCTGCCAGTGCCTGGGTAATGTTGGCTAATAGCTTAATCAATACTTATTATGGCCCTATTGGTTCACTAAAGTGAGAACAGAACCTTGCCACACACAGCCCCTCGGTGGAGAGAAAGAATGACAGAGAACGGGAGAGGAGAGGGGGAGCAAAAGAAGAAGTGTCTACTGCTGATCCAGATGGACAGTCTAACCTCACTCATGGGATTTCCTTATCCAGGAATCCAATTTTCCCAATGTGATTGACACGGTTTGGATCCAGTGGAATAAAGCTAACTCTTTTAGCTCCCCCAATAAAGCACTAATGGATTTGAGCCTGATTTTCCAACTTTTCCCTCCTCAACTGGACTGGTTGTCCGCAATTAGCACTGGCAAGGTAGTGGGCGGTCAAGAGGATGAAGTGACGGGGAGAACAAGTGAATGTGGAGAAGTGAGAGCATGAGGAAGAGAGAGGGGAGAGTTGATTAGTTAGAGACGGTAGCCACACAAGTGATCACTGAACACCATGTTTTTACAGCACCTTTAGAAACACAGACAAATGAAATCGGATGGAAACTGTAGAAACTAAATTGGTGTGATTGGTATCAGAATTAGTGTCACTGTACTGTAGTTGTTCTAATAGTTATTACAGTAGTAGTTGAAATAATAGCAGAACATTAAGCTGGTTTACAAGAGATGGCTGTAAGTTGAAACTCTGAATTAATGTGCTGTAACATTAAAGTCAATAACTGTAATAAAAACAAAAAAGAGAAACTTTAATACTGTAAAGTGACCACCACCATCATCATTACATGCAGTTTTTGTTAATAAGTCCAAATAGCCTTTTGCAAGAAACAATCAAAGAAACTGAAAAATACATTCCAAATGCATCTGTTAATTAAACGCATATGCTTGTGCAGTTTCCATTAAATCTGAATGCTACAAGTATAATGATATTGATTTATTATATTATTATGCTCAGTTAATGACATAGTGCAAATTGGAAAAATGTGGACTGTGATAGTTCATTATCAAACTAAGCATCTTCTTAAAGAGAGATAAACATTCAAATTTTATGGAAAGTAATAATGAGATCTTTTACATACAGTAAACAACATTGCGATATGAATTGTGCTCATCTCATTAGCCAATTTGTGTTGCAGCTAGGAGCTAAATCAAAGATGTATGTGATTGAGACAGAACATTTTGCTGCTTAAATATTTGCATCAACAACATTGTTGAACATTTAATCATATTCATATATCTGATGTTAAAGCCCCAGTTCATTTATTTATGCATTGACCACAGAATTGTGAAGTAGCTTTTGTTCTATACATATGTGACAATACAGTTTGTTTTCCCTCTGTTTACAAGCTCTACAGATGATGATCATAATCCCAGCACAAGTCTCAGTTTACTTGACATTGAAGCTTTCAACCATATCTCATGGGTCTTCATTCAGTACATAGATACGTCTCAGGCACATGATATTTAATGGGATGTGTCAACACAACAAGTGGTTGTAAATGGGAGGCAGGTCATAACCCCCATCTTTATTGAGGGCGGGTTCAAAAGAAGACCTGTGAGATACAGTAGAAAGCTTTGATGTTAAGTAGGTGGGCCCTCGTTCTTAGATTATCTTCATCAAATATTGCTCCTGAAGGTCGGCAATGACCATCTGTCTACAGATGTTAACATACTTTTAATGGCATTAGAAATAATGAATTGTTCTGTATATTAAGAGACCTGTCCATGGGTTATGAATTTGGATTACTTATGTTGTTGTGCAGTGCTACATACTGGGATTGGAATTACATTTAATGACGTGACACAACTGCCAGGTATGGTGAATGCATCTATCTGCCATCACTGCTATGTCAAGCCATCCAAAAACAGCATGGGAACCAGTCTAGCCACTAGTGCACCGTGTGTGTGTCTGCCACAATATCACCTACTGTGTTTTGTACATCTTTTGTGACTCCATTTCTACTATAATGGCTTCACTAGTCAGGGCCTCTTTCGACAGCCAGCTCGCTCCCAGCTGCCATCATGAGACCAGCCTGCAGTGAAATGGACATGCCATGATAACTCACTGTGGTGTATAGTGGCGATGTAGAATAAGGAGATTGGATACCACAATGTAATGTTCTGCATTTCATCCGTGCAACAGTGGAATGCTGTGCAAAATGTTGTGAATAGGCTCTGATTGCACAAATCACACACACACACACACACACACACACACACACACACAATGAAAAAGTAACATTCACCCACATACATCCACACACACGCATACACACACACACACACACACACACATACAAACACACACATGCACACACACACACACACCAATCTTGCAAGCTCTCCTTTCAGTTCACAGGAACCTTGCAGGGAAAAGAGGAGGGCTCACCGCAGGAAATGGGAGAATTGATTGACAGATTAATCATTCTGGTGCTGTGTGTGTGTGTGTGTGTGTGTATGCATGTGTGAGTGTTCATGTGCTCCTGTATATCTGGGAGGAAGTGTATGTGCATGTGCATGCATGTGTGTGTGTCCCCACTGACCTTGACAGCTCCATACAAGAGCAGCAGCCACTTCCAAGAGTCAGTCATTCAGACACAGCTCCTGGCTCCCAGACTCTGTAACTAACAGTTAACACCGTGTCTGCTCTACAATTATCCATAGAGAGAACACTTATCAACCACTATGTGATTTATAATTGCTTTGCATTACAACGTAATACTTTACAGCCTATTTGAACATCTAGAGGTATAATTATTAGCTTAAGATAATAGATAATTAGTAATATTGTAATGACTTTAATACCTTAACTAAGTTGTCATTACAATTTGGCTCCTAAAGTGAGGTTGTTTAAATCTATTGTATCCCTTTATTCTGTGGCTAAGCCAAAAGTATTAGCTAGGTGAGTTTTTAAAATTTAAATTAGTTCAGTGTAAAAAACTGTATACACAGAGCTCTGTTTTCCACTCTGTCTCAGGCTCTGCTGTATGGTAGCCTGGGTTGACCCTATTCCCACCTCAGGGCTCCTGAGGGCCTGACCCTGAACTCAGTCACCTCTGACAACTCCTCAATATCATCTCAAGCCCCCCAGCCACTGATCCTAGAACAGATATTTTCTTATCCTTCTAAATGGTTAAGTTTAGGGAGCTGGTCCAGGGTAATCTGACCCTGAATCTGTGGTGGGAGACAAGTTATTCCTCAGGCGTCTGTACTGCTCGACAAACAGAGAGAGGCGAGGCGAGCCAGGGGGCAGTATGGGTCTAGAAACTCGCCCTATAGCAAGGTTGTAGAGTGTGTGTGTGGTGTTTGTTCGTATGTGTTTACATGTATGTGGGCATATGTATTTGTATGACTTTGTTTTTTTAGCACTAAATATGTGCTTGCATACTTCGGACAGTCTGGTTCACTTTTTTATTTTTTATTTTTGTACATTACTGTGAACATGCAGGTGTGTATGTGTGTGTGTGTGTGTGTGTGTGTGTGTGTGTGTGTGTGTGTGTGCGCGTCTGCGTGTGTCGGACTTGCAGAGGGGAGGGAGATGTCATGTTCAGTTTGTGTTTGGCTAACCCTGTGGTCTCCACCCCTAATAGCAGGGTCTGTGGGGTGCAGACACATGCCAATATTCATTGGCAGTTGAATCAAGCCACTTAGATACCATCTGTAAACAGGACTCAGAGGGCCTTGAATTAGACCGATGCTTGGAAACAGTGGAGCTCACTGCAGAGATTACCAAAGGTTAATGGGCTTTGTTGCCATAGATTAGTTATATAGATATTGGCAGGGCTCTACTGAAAACCTTGCATCTTCTATATATTTGTAAGAAATGACAAATCGTTTTTTTGCGATTCCTCTTCATGCTACATGAACGTGAAAGCCTAATCATAATGTATATGTTATAATAGCATAGGTGTCAGTAGAAAAAAAAAAATCACAGTTACAGTTTATGGTAGACTTCATTTCTGTTTATTTGACAGAATATTTCCTTGTCTACAGAGTAACATCAACATATAAGTAATAATTATTTATTAACTTGTAAATATATACATAACTTATATTAAAAAGTGTAGATTTCAAAGAGGGATTTTTGTATCTTCTCTAATTTAAAATTGTCCTTCAAAGCCAGTATATTTGAAGATAACACGACAACACTATGCATCATTTTGCTGCAACCAATTGGTATTTTTCCCTATTCCTCTTTTTCTCTCTGTGTCTCTCCTTCCCGCTCTCGCTCTCCTCTCTCACTCTGTCTCTCTACTCCCTTTCGCCACCATGGCGCTCTGCTCACCAACACTGATTCATAATCTATAGCTGTGCCTGGGAGACCAGCAGCTATTGATTTAACGCCTACAGTAATCCAGCGCTGTATCCGCTGCTTGTTAGAGATGCTGGGGCCTAGAAACTGGGGCCTGCAGAGGTAGCCAAACTAGGACTGATGGAGAAGGAATGTTTGTCACAAATACCTACAAATATATATAAATATCCAAATGATTTTACTACATCTTCACAATCATTAAAGAAGACTCCTTTTTATCCTTTTCTCACATGATGAACATTGTCTATCTAATTTTGGGATGTACTCTACCCCAACTTTTCATTGACAATTGTCCTTGTCTAAATGGCTGGCACTAACAGAGTCAAGATCTCCTCTGTTTCTGTTACAATAACCCAGTGCTCACGCGTACAATAGCAGAGTCCTGCATGTGATTTGGAGTGAGCGACAGCTATGGCCGCCTTGACATATTCATACAGAGTGCCAATCATGCATGATACAAGCACAATGAACAATGTCGCTTTCAGTTCATTAGGAATCCAGGTAAGTGGATATGTAATTTAACTGTTATTATCGAATCTAGCTAATTTGGTTTAGCCCATCCATCATGATAATAGCACCATTCTTTCAATTCATTCTTTTCAATTCTATAACCATTCAATTGTGACAACCCTTTACACACACACACATATATATATATATATATATATATATGTTCCTTTCCATTATAGATGATTACAGTCTATGCATATTAGATCTTTCCATTGAATGTTGATGACAATGTCCTCCATTTTATGAGTGACAAGAAAGAGTTTCTACCTGTTTACAAAACCGAAGAACTGGTTGCAAATTCCATTCAGTGTACAAAAGTCTGTACAGGTGTACAGTCTAAAAACTAGAAACTGTGGTATCAGATGCAAAGAAAATACACTTATTAAAAATACAGGTAGGTAAGACAGGTTAAAGAGAGGACTTTCAGTTAATTCTATACGCTCCTTTAATCAAGATGACAGATGACAGGAAGGTTGAAGAGGAGTACTTATCTCAATCAGGTACAAGCCATCAGCGTGGAGACAGACAAGCACGCTGACCTTCATTAGCCTGGCCAAATAATTAGCTGACCTCGGCTAATAAGCACTCACACAGCTCACACACATGCACACACACACACACACACACACACACTTTGGTTTGTATGTGCCTCTAATGAAAAGAGGACTGACGCACAAAGCTGATTGCTTTGTTCTGATGAGTTTCGGGTTTAAGTAGCCCACTTGATTGATGGATAGATGAATGAAAGGATGGATAGATGTACGAAGACAGATAGAAAAGGAAAACAGATGAGTGCAACTGTAGGGCAATATGCCAACAGGCAGAAAGAAAACAGAAGCCAGCCACTTGTTATATTGGACAAAAGTCCAATTGCAGCTGCCTTGTAGGGAATAGCCATATTTGTCCATGCAGTTGGGCCTTGTCATGTACTTTATGCACAGTCACATCACCATGACCAATACACTAATCTCTAGCATTCTCCTCTGGCTACAATGAGCTGAAGAAGGTTAACTTCACCTTCCAGGGTAAATAGAAAAATGAACCAGAATGCCTGTCTGCAATGGGGTTATAAACAGTGGTTATTAACTCAGCTCTGCCACTTGCAGAGAAAGGTTGCTGCTTTGAAGTCAGTTTTGCTGAGATATAAAAGAACACAAATCAATAAATAATTAGTTTTATTAAGAATAAGTTTAAATACAATTGAGAAATGATCTGCGCTGCGGGCTGTGGGAGTTTTTATGTTTCACTCCACCTCCACACGTAAACTGATCTGATACTAATCTGAAGTGTGAAGTTGTATTGACATTTTGTCTTCAGAGTCCAGTATCAGGAGTGACATAGTCTTTGTGAATGTCAAGGATGTAATTTGCATTGGAGTAACTGATACTTGAAGTTGAAGTAAGAGAGCTCTTCACAAAAGGATAAATGCAACCGCATCACAGTGAAAATTGTCAGCAGAGAGTAAGACATGTCAAAGACTTGAGGAATAAGTGCCCTCAGTTACTCCAGTCCATTTTCTAGGTCTTTTGCTTGACAGTTTTAGAACAATGGTAATATATTACCAGACCAATTATGTGAAATTGCTGTTTTCGCATCTAGATTTTCCTGTCTCCACCATTCTCATCTCAATCCAATCCAATCTGAAACCATTTGAGCAAATAAAATGATATTTACCTCATCTTCTGTTACAAGCTTTCAAAATTACAGGCTTCAGGAAAAATCAATACAAAATGCCAGCTTAGCAGCAGATGTATGCTCTTTGAGAATGCTAACTTTTCCTCTTCTTATGTCTCCCCATTCCCCCACAGAGGCAGAGGGAAGAGACTGGGAGCAGGAAAAGAAACTCCTCACCAGCAAGTAGGGGGGTGGATATTGTGGTGGATGTTTATAAACTACTTGTGCTTGCAGGCCGAATGCACGATTGTCTTGTCCGAGACGCTAACCTTTAGCATCTCTCTGCGCTTCGGCGCATCTTACAAAGTTCACTGCGAGAAGGGAGTCTTGACCCTGCGGATGATTTGGAGGACTGAAATACCACTTTCATTTATTATTTATCCAGGCTGGCTGAGGGGAAGGCAAGTCGTGGCGCTGTCATACCTGACTGGCTAATGTAAGAAGTGGCCATCTCACTGCAACCCTGGGGAATCAAAGCCCATTACTGGTTTGAGAGATGGCCTAATGTCCACTGTGAACACACACACCAGATCAAAACATTAGGATGAGAGTGAGATGTACACACAAACACACACTCAGTGCAAACAAGATGTTGTGTAGCGTTTTGAGATGGGTGGTGAACATCGTGATGCTTCAGAGTGCTGGAGAAAACATTTATAATTCAAATCTGGCCTTCTAAGATTTTTTGTGAGTACAGTAAAGCCAGTTCATTACAATGTACTGTTTATTATTTTTTACATTTACAAGCTGAAATTTTTCCACCTGAGGACATGGCATATCTGTTATCACTGAAATGATATCACGGAAAAGCCCTGGGTCTTGTAATGCTAACAGGTCTTTTGGTTAATCACTTATTGACAAAAAACAATTGCACTGAGATGGCCTGAGAACTCTAGTTATGATAGCTATCATTATTTCTATGTCCTCTATATGTTTAATTGTAGGTTTTCTAATGCAAAATGTGTATTTTTTGACTTTTTAAGTCAGTCATCTCTACAAATGTGTATGTGAATAACCCTCATTGTCAAAAAGCACTGATTGGGTCTTTAAAATGTAATGCTGTGCCAATAACACTTTGGTCATTAGTGGGACCATTTCTGAAGTGAAAGGACTACTTTCACTCATTTTAGCAGGTTGGAAGGTACTGTGGCCACTTTATTTGCTTTATTGTGTGTGTTTGTGTGTGTAATTGTCAAGATGGAGGCTTAATGACCCTTTCGATGTGTAGCTCTGGTGTAGCTAATGAAGCGTAGGTGTATGAGGTACAGGCTTCTGTTAATGGGAGATTCCTATCAATACCATAGATCGGATTAATATTTCAAAGTTAATGTTTTTGTTGAAGAATTAGCAAAACAAACATGAGATGAGGCTTCACACTCACAGGAAAATGCAATTTTCTCAGACTTAGCCGCTCATCTTTTTAATTACAGACTTAATAGCTTTATAGATTTTTGAAAGATGAATTCTTATTGGCATTTTTATAATTACTGGTCTTTATTGCTTTTTATGAAAATAATCATCAAGGCTCATTTACCCCACAAACCCTTAGGCCAGGCAGATGTATTTCAATGATAAGGGCAAATAACCTTCATAACATTGGTCCTCATTTTTCACCAATCTGAATTACTTACTGAATCAGCAATTTTCTTTTTTTTTTATATGTAAATAACTACTTCATGCTCATAGACCCAGCTATTTAAGAAAGAATTCTCACATGATGAAGATGATGCATCATTGATAGGACAGCATGTTCAAACACACTGTGAACCCCAGAGGTAACTTGAACCAGAACAATGCATATTGGCCTATGGTGACGCAGGGCTTGGCCAGAATATCACATATGTCAACATACTATCAAATGTGCCGCTAAAATAACTGAACCTCTTCAGCATTAACACATGTACAGAACCAGAGAGAGCCAAGGCTGCTTCAGAGTTCTGACGGTAGAGAAAATGTATCTGGACACTTCTGCAAAAACATATTTAGAAGAGCTGGCCAAGGTTTCCTCATGTAGTCTGCAAAGGCCTTCGAGTGCAGCAGCCTTAGACAAACAGTGGCCCAGAGCCATACCCTGCTAATAAGTTTGACAATGAATTTGGGCAAGCAGAAGAAATTTAACCATATGAATTTGTGAGCTAGCAAAGCAGGGAAATGATCTTTTGTGAAATTCATACCCACCAATGGAAGAGACTCTTCCAGTCACTATTTAATATAGGCTGAAATCCTGCATAGAGGGAAGAGTGTGCATTTGGCTAGCCTCGTCTCCACTAAAAGGGAAATATGCATTGATTTAGCCTTGAACTCCCTGTTGAACTTGGCTGGCCTGCCTCACTGTGGTTTCCCAGTACAATCCCAATCCCTCCTCTGTCGTCCGGGACTCAGCCTGGATACAGACAATAACCGGAAAGAGTATTTAGAACATTTGGAATAAAGTGGATGTAAATTTCACCCTTTACATTTGCCAGAAGCATCTGTTTTATCTATAAATGCTGAGTTCCAGAGAGCCAAAGCTGTGTAATATTTCAACCCTTGCTTTATTTAATTGGTTTGGAAGCACAAAAGGAAAGAAAGAAAAGTCAAAATATGACTTTTTCCCCCTGGACCCCCTGCTAATAGGCAAGCCTGGTCCCTCTGTAACCTATCCCATTCGGCACTTTCTCATAATAGGGCCATGGGTAATTTGCCAGGGCCAGGGCCAACTGAACATGTTCACAACACTAAATGGTAAGAACAAGTCATTTGCTTGAATATTGTGTATAAACCAGTTGGCAAATCATATTTATGGCACCAAGATTAAAGCAAAAATCAATTTTGCTTTTGGGGGGAAATTGGGTTTCTCATAGTGTGAATAAGTGTTGGCCTAGCCTGTCTGGCCTTGGCTGTGTCTGCTGAAACTCTAAAAACAGTCCCTGTTTTGGTTCCAACATTTTCAGTCTCTATGGCGCTGGATCTTGCCCTGCAGTGTAGAGTCAGTGTGGTCTGAAGAGTCTTTCTGTATGTCTGCTACACATGTGAATATGCTCGACAGATGTTAGCTCGCTCCCAGGCAGACAGGCTCTCCTCCCCCTGGCCTTTTTGGCTCTGGCTGTGACATGGTGACACACAGTAGCATCTGGAGTTCAGACTGGGTCACCCAGGGCAAACACGATACAGAGCAGTACATCACAGTTCTTTGAAGACCTCCCATGACTTTGAAATGGATCAGAGGACAAATGCTGGCTTCCTTATCTACTGCACTGAGCCCAACATATTTATGGTTTTCTTTGGTTATTGGTTTGTTGCAGTGGTTATTTGACCACTTAACTCCACACATATTTTGGCAATCAAATCAAGTTGATTGCACAAGATGAGAGTAGTAGCAACTGATAAGACAAATATATATTAACAGCAACTGTAAGGTGAGGTGTTTCTTTCACTTGAGGCTACCACCAAAAACATCTGATACTCGCTTTATAGAATGGACCCACAGGAGAAGAAATCGGCTGTGTGTTATTGATTGTACAACTACTGAGAGCAAACTGTCCAGAGAAATGAGGGAAAAAAAATCCAGGTTCCATACTGCTACTCAGTTTTAACTGTGATATGATATTGGAATGACCCAAAAATTAACACTCTACATGAGCTTACATTCAAAGCTTGATACAGCAAAGAAGCACAAATCAAAAGTAGATTCCCAGTATGTCTTTAAACCATATGTGAATACAAATTGAATTAAACCCTATAGCATCTTTAGTAACAGGGGCAGCCAACCTAAATTCAATCCCTGTTGCTGCCAAAGCAAAAAAGAAATAGAGGACATATTTGAAAACAAACAATAAAAAAGATGCCTGGTTGCCTTTAAACCACAAGACTGTGGTTTGTTTTTTTATTTCTTACAAGAAGTCAAGCGATGAGCTTTTTGGGATTTCAAATTATGCTCATTTTTTATACATATTGCTATTTTATGGTGATCTCTTTGACAGGATTATGAACATAGCTGTTTCTTGAAGGCAGCTTTTTGATTGTCAACAATGAATATGTAGAAGTCGTAAACACACACCTATTTAAAAATGCCCCTTTTTCCTGTTTCTTGCCTTTGTGTTAGACTTGATACAAGACTATTTGTCTACATTTCTGCCGTTAGCTGACAGTCAGCCATGTTCAGAGACAGTCAAGTGTCAGCTCATGAAACAAACATTTAGCAAGCACACAACAGCAAAGCTTCCAGCTGACGTGCACCCGTTCAAATCCATCCCGTCATGTAAATAACTTGTCTCAGTGTGCTTTCAATTAAAGCGGAGGACGGAGTGCCATTGCTGCTTTTGATGGATGAGCTTAGATATTGGAGTGTACCGTTGGATGACAAAACGTTCCCCCACTCTACCTCAACTCCTCTTTCCTATTGATTCTCCTGGCGGTTATTCATCAGGGCGGTGGCCACTGTCAGATCAGCTGCTCCTTCTCCTCACAAAACACATTTTCCACAGTTATTGATAAAGCTATTTGACCTTTTATTCAAATGTGTGTGTGTGTTCGTGTGTGTGTATGTGTCTGTGGAGCGTGTACACATCTGTGTTTTCTTTTTCTCTGCTCTTGCCAGAGGCTTGCAGATCACTGCAGCTACATGAATAAAGTCAGGCTGTTTTGATTAACACCAAATGAGTAGGTCTATTCTTTGCAGATGTCTGTTTCAGCAGTACTGAGCCTTGCTTTCACATAACAAAAATAAACCCCAAACCTGTTTTACAGTTTGGCAAAGCTAAGCACACACATACAATACATACATACAGAGTCTGCACACACATATGCCGGTATTCATATAGATCAGTGGTCTTACACATACTGTGACTCACATACCTACAGACATACTTCTTCAGTGTTTTGAACATTTTCTGCTCTTTTGTCAGGGTGAAGACAGGCTGTCTTGGCTGTTAGTCCAATAGTAAATGTGCCCTGAGTTTAAAAAAAAAAAAATAAGGCCAACAGTGGAGGCTTTGGCTGCACAGTGGCTGATCAAGGGAGAGGATAATGACTTTACGGGATCTCTGCGCTGTCAGTGATCTTAGTGGAGGTTATGACTTGGGCAAATATCTAGAAATCTGGAAAATATACTGTATAACAGCTAATGTGTTTCAGGTCACCATCCTAAGCTGCAATGACAGGAAGTGTAGAAGTGTCCCAACATGCATCTGTCTGCTAGAGAGCCCTTCCTCTTATTCTAGAAAGCAGGATGTAATAATTATTTAGGAATTGTAATGAGCCAGGCAGGTGGCTGATGCATGGTCAAACATGGGTCACATGACTACAAGTGAGCCAATAAGAAACAGAAAATGTAGCTGTTTTACTGCACAATGTGCTGGAATACATCCATATCTGAAATAAATAATGTATGTAAATACATCATTTACACAAATCTGTCTTTCTTTCTTTAAATGTACACAAATACATCACACAGTTTGACAAAATAATTTTGACTTAAGGCTTACACTATTTTTTTGTTTGTTTTTTTTCCAGGGTTTTCAACTTCATCGCTCAGTCTCTGTCAGTGGATGGTGTTTTGCTCAGTTGTCGACGCATGCCGATGCCTCACCATTTCCAAGGTTAGGAATGAAGTTTTCCATACCACAGTTTTACAAAGCGTATAACCTCCAAGGTGGACAAGAAACCATGCACTTATTTAAAGAGGACCTATTATGCTTTTCTTTATTTTCTGTCAGATATACAGTACATAAAGTTACAATGTCAGACATCTACTGCTCTGAATGCTGGGTTTCTGTTTTTTTTCTGCTTCTGTGATGAGACTTCTTTACATGGTCATCCACTCCAAGCTCAGCTCGTTCTCCCAAAACTTGAGTAGTAGTATAGACATTTAATGTACTCCAGCATTCAAATAACGAACCATGTAGGTTTACTGTACAATTGTTTGACAGCAGCAGAATAACATTTTACTACCAACGTTAGCTTTAGAAGTTTTCCCCTTCAGTTGGCAATTCACTGCATTTCCGACACATACACCTATTATTAGGGCATACATAGAAAACAATGTATAAACAGATTGAGACTAAATTCACCATTTTGTCACACAATAAGCATGGGTGTAATATTCACCGATCAGAGACACCCAGCTGTCATCTTTGTTGTTGCACTCTCATATCTTGGATCGAACAGGTATAGATGGATTTGAGAAGTTGCCATTTCCAATCAATTATATTATATCGCTTAGTGTTAGTGATAGCAGCCAGTCAGAAGAAAGTGGGCTTTTAGGTAGAGGCCTCAGGCCTGAGCTAATATTGCCTGTTTCACTCTAGGCTCAACTGAGGTGGTGCATAACAGGCAGTTTTGAGATAATTAGGCTTTTCGAACAGTGAATCATGCAAAGATACTGTAGCGGAGTCCCAGAATAAAAGTATATAGCTAGAAATAAGCATAATAGGTTTCTTAAACATTTAAAAGTTTACATTCACACAAAGTGTTGATGCATGTATCGAATGCATGCCTTTCCCTTCTTATCTACTGCATGTGTTTAACATGCAAAACTTACTCCAAAGCGGGCAACACGTAACTACCACACCTGCATTGGCTGCAAAGAACCACTAAACCCATAAAAGAAAAAAAAAAAAAAAAAAAGAAGTCAAATATGGAACTTCTAAATGTGTTTGAAGCCCTGGTGGATAGTGTACTGCCCTTGGTGCTTACTGTGTCTATATGTAGAGTTAGTCTACAGCAACAAGCAGGTAATTCACGCATACAGCATTTGAGAAATATAACCAGATCAACATTTGCTCTGTGTGTTTAGCCACAGAGCAGTGAGAGTAACATTTTACTCACCTTAGGAAAACCATTCTCTTGTCCTTCATGGCAGCAAAGTGTTCAATAACCATGTCATATCATTTCCCAACAGACCTCAGGGTTTTCACAATAAAGGACTCCAGTAATGTTTTTGCTAAGTGGCCAAGTTTCTTCTTTCCACATGTGTACTGACCAATTCAGGAGCAGCTAGATCTCCCATTAGATTCTATTTTGACTCCGTGTGAAGTTGTTATGCACCAAAATGGACCAGACTCATCTCAGTGTAAAACCCTGTGTTCTTTCTTGATAGACATGGCATATAATACAACTATTTTGCACTAGCTAAATACCTCACAACGGCAAGATGACATAGCAGACAAAATGTTAATTGAACATTTCTGCAAAATGTTTATAGTGAGTACATTTGCCAAATATGCACCCTCAACACATCAACTGTATCTGCTCAAGAACATGATGAGGTATGCCTCCTTTAGTTTTGGCAGCCTACAGCACTTGATGAAGGTTTTGGAAACATTGCATGATGGTGGTTGAAGTATGGATAAGGCGTGGTAACTAAAACCACTTGGTTAAAAAGATTATGGTCATGTTTGACATAAGTCAGCTTGGACCTCCAGTATAAAACAAAGGAATCATGAAATTGAGGTAGAGAATGAATATGATCAAAACAAAGATCGATTTTGTGTTGGTGTTTTTATTTATATGACTCACAGCTGTGTTTATATGGCGTATGATTTTAAACCGTGTTGAGATTGAAGCACACCAGTTTTATCCTATGAAATTCGTGCTCATGTCTTTTCCTTGCTATCAATAATTAAGACTAGATCTTGGAATGAAAAAGTAATTTCCCTTGAAAGAACCAGATAGAATTGACATAAACCCCAGCCCTAAAAACACACCCCAAGAGGTATCTAAAAGCTCAGTAGGTGCCAATAAAAGCGGAAAAACAGAAATCTTTCTAGCAAAACACAACAACAAGAACAAGAACAACCCACTGAAGTGGAGAAGTGAAAAACAAGAGAGACTTAAGGTGATTCTCATCTTCGACTCCAAAGGCTGGGCACTCCAAAAAAAAGTGGGAATGTAATTTCCCACACTAGGAACATAAGCCAGGAGTAATCTGGCCTGTAATACCTCCTAGTCCTTAAATAAAAGCCCTCCATTTTAAGTCTTCAACCTCGTTTTTTTCCCCTCCCTTCCCCACCTTTAATAGGATTTGGTAGAAAATGGCTTTGTGAATCGCTCCTCTCCGTCTTCCTCAAGGAAGAGCAGGCTATTCTCATTGAGAAGTACTTAATTGCTTTAAATGACTGATGATACATCTTGGGAGAAGGGCCTTGAGCTAAGGGCCACAGCCAACTACACAACAGATTGCTCTGCTGGACGATGGGAGGAGGTGTGCCTCAGTTTATATGTACGTGTGTATAAGATGGCGCACATTTGTGTGTGTGTATGTATATATGTGTGTGTGTGTGTGTGTACATTTTTGTAACAAAGATGAGATGCTGGGAATTGACAGTTATCCATAAGGGTGTAAAGTGTGCATGTTGTGCATGGACGTGTGTGGACATGCAGCTCCCTGTCTGTGTTTGTGTGTGTGTGTGTGTGTGTGTGTGTGTGTGGACGTGCATATGTGTGTGAGAGAGGGTCACCAGGCAGTGTTCGTCCTATCGACACCCCAGTAACAGACTAAATTAAAGCTTTGATGAATTGTGGCTGTCATGGCAGGAGGGAGGGGAGACTCTGCGCTGTATTCCACCTCTGATTAGGTGGGGATAGAAAGATACAGAATATCATTATTAATATGTAGCACTATATTTTCATTAGATTTTTCTCTTCGCGTGGACAGCTTGATAGCAGGATGATCTTTCATTTCAAGAAAAGATTAAACATCCGCATGGATGTCAGCGAGGAGTTTAGTTTAAATTTTTGGTGCACTTTCTGTCAGTGATGGGGATTTTCTTATTAATATATTTCTCTTTTTTTTATTAATATAACAGTTTAAACGCTGGTAAAGGTGCAACATGTGCAATTAAAATGTAAACTGTAGAAATCATAAAAGCTCTTTCATCATTGCAGGAAGCTTGTGGCTATTGAGGAGGCAGAACCTTTTGGCTGTTTTCCTAAAAGAAGTAGAAAGTCACAGTAGAAGCAGGGATTGAGGGGTATTGGATGTTTGTACACACTGCCTTTTGAAAGTGGCATCCTTTGGGTAGACCACAAGGTTTTTTTTTATTCAGTCACAACCTAGTGGTATACCTGAGGAAGCAACACGATGTATAAAACCACAAATTTAGCTCAGTGTACTTGCATGTACACACTTTACTTTTCAGGACTAATGAGGCAAAGGTAGTTTTCTTTGAAATTTAAATCCAACACATGCAAACAACTGATATATGCCTGCAAAACACACCTGAAATTTGATCAAAGAAATTATTAACAGAATTAGCAAGGATGAAACTATCAGCCTTTTTTACAGAATATTAATACCACATCCTCACCAGAAGTTGCCGTTACATGGCTAAAATATGAAATTAAAGTCTATTCCCACTATTCCTCTATTCCAAAGTGTCACAAAAAAAATTTGATTGTTCAACAAATGTTTCTTGTGTGTGTTACTATGAGGTTCTGGTTATTATGTGGTTTCCTAGTGAGACCACAAGTCCCACCTGATCCCTGAATTCAAACATCTCGCAAGCTCACAACACCCAGTTGAGTCTACGGTGAGAAAGTTGGTAATCAGATGTACACATAGACTGTCATCAGCGGCAAGGAAGACTTCTGCAGACTCGTAAGAATTGTTTTGTGCTTTCTCCCATCCAATCTTTTCAAATTGTTCCCATCTGAATCATCATGGTAGCTCTACAGCTGCACCAATCACATATATAGAAGTAGAGGAAGAAAGACAGAGGGAGAATGGAATGTAATTGCGAGGAGGACCAAACATTATTGCCTTATTGCGAGCTATTCTCAAAGAAATAAGGGTTTGTGATTTTCTACAACTTCAATGTATGTACCCCTATGTATGGGAGCTTCTTTAAAACAACATTAGCATTTCTCAGAATGCGCCTGTCTATTCCCAACAGCATTGTTACCATGGCAATTGTTGTGGTGACCCCACTAACATCTAAACAATACACAAACAAAAAGATGTGACTTTCTCTGAAATCCTCGTTACGGAGCGGCTTTTCCTGTTGTTACTTATTTTTCTCTTTCCGAATGTTTTTGTAAGGTGATGAAAGATGAGATGTATGGATAATGGTGTTGCCGATTAGTTGATGGATGTAATGTACAGCAGATGAGGCCTCGGCATGCTTCCAGGTAGCGAGGAAAAGCTCTCACTTCAAAAAGTGTTCGATTTCGGAGGGTTGAACCTGTAACAGCCTCTCTGTCTATCTTTGTCTCTTTACTTTTTGGCACAATAGAACTGGTTGCACATTGTACTTTCTCCCTTTTATTACCAGTTATGCACAGTTATGTAGCATGCAAAGGGAAGCAAATTAAACACCTCACAAAATGTAGGATCATATAATCACAAAAAAATTGTATTCCACTATGATACCACTATGTTGTTTTTAATTATGGAGACAAAAAAAATTATACAAATAAGAACTTATGTAAAGCAAACCTGGCTTCATTAATTTACATGGTATGGAAATAAAAGCATGTAAACTGATATATGAATGATGCTTACCTTAAGTCTTGGATATAGTTTCACCAAAGCGCTTGCAGAGCTGCTCAAACACTATTTACACCATACTAAAAATCTCAATTGAAAGTGATACACAAGAAACTATTCTGGGTGCCCCAACTCCAGGTATTCAGTGGTTAGGAGGATACACATATATCCTCCCATGGTGGTAGGCTGTGTATGTGTATATATTGTTTTATCAGTGACCCGTATCCTGTTTACCTGATGGAGGCAAAAGCTCAGTGTCGAAACTCCTTAAAAGTCAAAGCCAAAGGGGGGAAAGGGGTGGAGGAGTGCATCCAAACGTATACCACATGTTATCACACACATACACACACACACTCACACATACAGACGCACTCTCCACCAGCCGTGGGGCGCCATGGTTACCTTGGAACTCTAACGTGGACCAGCTGGTGTACTTGGGTTGTGAAATTGCATTGCATACACACACACACACACACATACACACACACACACATTTGCAGAGGATCAAAGGGAGCTGGAGCCCTGCACAGCAGCCCCTCTGCTCCTGCCCTTGGCTAAATGGGCGACCAAACATTCCAGGCTGTCCAGCCCAGTAATATCTGGCCTACAGCCTAATGAAGATGGACTGTGTTTATAATTCTCATGTTTGCTCTGATCACTAACGTAATCCTTTCTATACACAAAACACGGAGACAGAAAACACTCTTTGTTTCTTTATTTTAAGTCAAAGTGCAGAGGAAGAAAGGAAGAGTGAGAGAAGTACATAATATGAGCTACAAAACCACAGTTTCCTTCGACTTTGCAGCTCTTTGCATTTTCGCACAGGGCATCACATGTTCTCAAACAAAGGAGAAGGCACCAAGGGATGTTTTTCTGCCTGCTTGAGACTTTGACACCTGCCTCGCTGCAGCAAATTGGAATGGCTTGCTCTCAAATGAGATTTCTGCCCACCACACGGGGAGAGAAAAAAGGGTCACCCATTACAACTATTCTACATGATTCAGAGTTATCACATCTCTACTTGCCTACCTTCCATTTAATTAGCTTCGGGGACCTGGGCAAAGTGTATGTGCGTGTGCGTGTGCATGTGTGCGTGTGTGTTTATGTGCTCTCTCTCCCTTCATCTATGTTTGCACCAAAATTAAAATCTCATGTTTCTTTTCTTTAACACATTTATTGACCCATGAAATCTGCACTTATTTAGCCTGCACGGTGAATCAGAGATTACTCTTATCACTAAGATACATGCTACTATGACTTCGGTGGTTTGGTGCAGTTTAGATCTTATGCGGTGGTCCTTAGATTTTTACTTTCTAAATAAATAGATAGATTTCTCTTTATGATTCAAGAGCTCATACACATGGAAGATTCAAGACAGCACTCAATCTCACCTTCAGAAATCCCAGTAAACACAACATTTGGACAACAGGGGAAAGGTAGTAGACTGATGATAGGTTAGGTGTTTAGATTTCAACCTAGTACTCCTCTAGTTTTTAAGATCTGCAAATTCAAAAAGGAGAAAGTAGATAAGAAGAAGCACATGTCCTTCTTCTAACATGCAGTACTACAGTGATTGAGGACTGTTTTTCATGAAATAGCTCGACAAATGCCTGAAATATTCAATTGCAGATGATCAAAAGTTGGCAAGATTATTTCATTTTTTTTTTGACTTGGGTTACTTTACATTGAGTTTATATAGGTTGCAATTACATGTTCTGTACTAATAGATAACACATTTTATTGAAATGAGGGTTTGAAATGTCTAATGATAAAATCATGACAGGTGAGTCATTTGAGTAATTTGTCAATCAAAGATGCCAAACTTTTAATGGTTTCAGCTTCCTAAATGTGAGGATTTTCCTCTGTTCCCTATTTAAATTACAGTTGACTGAACACAGTATCTTTGGGTTTGAAGATGTCACCTTGGCCTCTGGGGAATTGTTTGGGTGTTTTACAGTATTAGGTGATTAATCAATTAATTGAGAAAATAATTATGAAAATAGTTGTTAGTTTCAGCCATAGTGTGAATTGCTGTTCTTTATTTTTGGACTTTGTAGTATTTTATATATCTAAAAAGCATGTAATGTACTGTATATATTCATTTGAAAGTATATACACTACAACTATCTATATACAGTAGCTACTACTTTGTGAATCCTGACTGCTACAACTGTTGATGATATTCCAATCATTCCCTTCCAACTTTACTTGCATAGACAAATAAAAAGTTTTATCATTTAAAGACAGTGCTAATACTGCTCGTACAACTACATTTGTACTATTTTTACTACCATTACTAATACCATTAATACTATTTATGCTACTATAATAATAAGTCACACAGAGCAACTTGGCCATCAAATTCAATGTCAAACAGAAAGAGCAAATCTGGATCCTCTAGTCAGAGCGACTATGATTCTTGATCACACAGTCCTGACACATCTGGCTTTCTGTAATGCTTTTATCAACGAATGCATGCATGCATGCATGCATGGACACAAACAGTCTCTGCTGTCTCAACCATACACTTTCTGCCTGACACACACACACACACACACACACACACACACACACACACACACACACATACACAGACACACACAGAGACACATAGGCTCAGTGCATTAATACCAAAAGGGTTTAATCAACTCTCGGAGGAAGACATCATTGCATTTAGAATCAAACCTATGGAATCAATATCTGTGTTACACTTAAAATGACAAAGTGCTTAGATGGAGTTCATGCAGGCATACAGCCCCAGGGTAATTTTTGAAGGTATAGATGGATGTGTGGAACGTTTATTGTTTGCGATTTCTGTTGTGTGATAGATCCTTGCAAATCTGAACCCCTTGGGCATAGACCACATTTCCACGGGTGAAATATCGGAACACCAACAAAGAGAAATAAAACTGTGTATACAGTAAACTACTTTGATATGTTGCACTGCAGAGACATGTGGGGTGTCCAGCTGCTCTTGGGCTACAATTAATCTCTTTCTGTCTGCTGATACATTTTTAGTTTTAATTACTTTACACTCTTCTTTTGATATATTGTAGATAGCACGAGAAAAACATTGTAATTACTATAATGACAATCTGCCAACAATGCAACTTGTATAGAATTAGGTGACTGCACGTAATTAAAAGTGATTAATATGCACTCAGTTGTTAGTTCATTAGGAACACCCAGCTAAAACTAATGCAATCTTTTTTGAAACTGTGTTAAAGAGGTGCTGAAATAAATGTGAGGATCAAAATAACAGTAAAATTTATTGGTCCATAATTACATTATTTCCCCCATACATAAATTAAAAATAGTTCAATAACTGAGGCAATAAAATAATACAAAATACATTTTTGCACTAATTTAACCTATGCAGAGGTCAGTCTGATATGTTTAAATAATATTTATTTTCTAAGTTTGAGAACTATGGGCTGAGGAGCTAGCGGCTCAGGTGGGTCATCCACTAATCAGAAGGTCGGTAGTTCGATCCCTGGCTCCTTCAGTCTGCATGTGTCCTTGAGCAAGATGTATCATTGGCGTTTTTAGTGTGTGTGCATGATAGAAAAGCAATGTATGCATAGAACAAGCTCTGTATGAATGTATGAGTGAATGTGACTTGTAGTGTAAAGTTGTTTGAGTGGTTGATAAGAGCAGAAAAGTTTTATCATTTTAATTGACAGAGACAAGCTGAATTTAAAAGTTATGTCCAGCGTTGTGCATAAGCACGCTAAAAGAGTGCGTTCATTTTTGGGTGAATGGTGAACTGAACATATCCGTTAGCTGTAGAGTGCGGTTTGGGTTGCGTATTTATGTTCGAACCCAACTCAAGTCCAGAAGAGTAGTAACTGAGCCTGAGCCGAACTCAGCGGGGATTCTGCTTTTCATGTCTGCACAAGGCCCGACGCAGTTAATGTAAGTGTATGCAGTTGTTGTCACAGTTGGCCTGTGTACTCTGATTACACGCGTGTGCTGAAATACATTTGTAAACAGATCTGTTTTTAGTTGTTCGGCTGTATGACACATTGTTTTAGCGGTAAAACATATTAACCATATTCACATTGTTATATCTTGAAAAGTAGTCTTTGTGATTACATAGTAGTATGCAGTAATTCATTTAGTATGGGAAGTGGTGTGTTAGTTATTGGGGGTTGTGGGTGGATGGGTAGGAGGAGGTTCTACAGAAAAAGAAATTGCTCAGGACAGCACTTGAGTGTGAACTTGCACAACACTGATTTTATCTGCAAAACACATTTTCCTGTCTTTCTTAGAACTTGCTAATCTAATGTTGAACCTTTGGAATCTAACTTTTTAGTGTGTTTAACTGTGTGTTAGTGTGATGTCAGGGGACCTTCACTTTAAGTCAGTGTGTCAATATCAGCTTAAGTGAGGGAGTGGCTTGAAAGCTAACCACAGAATCAGACTAAGTATGAATTTCCATTTTTCTCACATAGTAATTACAGCTGCACTCCCTTGTCCTCATTCTCTCAAACTGTCTCTGCCTGCAGTGTGCACGCTTGTAAGTATGTGTAAGAAAGAAAGAGGGGGAAAGAGTGTGCAAGAGAACGACCCTTATATATTATTGCAGTCACGCTGCCCACGTCTGAAAACATTTCACAGGCAGTGCAAAGGAAATGTAAATCTGAGTTTGCTGAATCTCACACACACACACACACACACACACACACACACACACACACACACACACACAGAGGAGAAAAGAAAACCTCATCTCCCCTCTCTCCCTTATACACACATAATGCATTAAAATGGAAAACAGCTCACACTGGCCCCGGCATTGAAGGGGGCCCTAATATTTGTTTTTCCCTCCCCTGTAGTGTCCTCATTGCCAATGACCAAATTTATAATAATCTCTGCCTCAGAGTCCAGCGCTGCTTTCAGAATCTATAATCACCTCAGCAGTGGTTCTTCAGCCCGGCCGCGGCAGGCTACAGGCCCACTTCCCTTTAGCTCTGCTTCAGCAATACTGCATCGGCCCCTGAACTCAGCCTTTAGGTTGGATTGTCTGTATGTATGGTCTGTTTCAACAAGGACACATACAACCACAGTAGGGGTTTGCATGCAATCCTCTAGTGATTATGAGTTTTATAGGCAGTCACCTAAATAACATTCAAATGACAAAAACTACTGCATTAATAGACATGGCAGATCTGTGCCCTTGCCCATAGCCATTTTGCCACCATCTTGCTCTGTTTTCAGCTCAGGACAGAAGCAGCCACCAGTCAAGTTTACAACCACCTGCTCATTACCTGTGCAGTAGTTCAGTGTGAGGAGTATATAAGCAACCCTGCCAAGGTCAGGGATCTCAATGAGGAATCTTGGACCAAAACAGACGTGTATAGACTCAAATGAAAACAACAAAATTCAAACACAAATACATTTCATGTGCAAAAAGAGACAAACAAAACGACTGCATGCATTACTCATCACTGTTTTTGGTTTAATGGTGTGGGTGTGAAGGTTCACACTTTTCTCAGTTGTAGATTTTGTCTCCAAAAATTGAAAAGTTGTCAGTAAATGAACCAAACTAGCTGTTGAAAGAAATATGGTATGGGGATGGTATTGTTTTCACCTTGTGAGTCTGTTTGTGTGTCATCATGGCAAAATATGGTTGGCTATACCACAGAGGTGGTTTTGAGTAATTTGCCAGGTGTTTATATGTCTGTGGACAAATTTTGTCACTGCTATAACATCCCAGCCATGCAAGACACAGCCACGAAACCTGCAGATGTGTAGTTGAGATCAAAATGAAGGCTGAGTTCATAGATGTGTGTGGTCCCACCCTTGAGTAATGAGTACTCATGTAGTAATATATTATTGAATATCACAAGAAGGTCATTAGTTTTACTATTTTGTTCAATTTGTTGTCATATTTGTCAGAAAATGTACCTTTGTAGCTGAGATCATAAAAACATCCCCTTGTGGTTATCTCTAAACTCAATGTGTTGATGTGGCGAGAGTTTACAGAAAGACTGTACCAGTCAAACACTAATTTTTCTTATAATGTCCGTATCGTAAAGAAAATAATGACATGTTTTTTTGAAGAAAAAATTTTACTTACATTTTTTTAGGCCTGTGAGAGAAGTTGTTTTAGGGACAGTTATTCTTGAAAATTGTATTCTCCAAACTGAATGACTGATTCTGCAAATCCTTTATTTTGGAGTTCTCAGGGGAATTTTTCTGACCGGACAAATACATTTTTTAACTGGCCTTGAGTCCTCCTGGCTCTGTTTAATATTTTCTAACAAAGGCTTTTGTTTTCTTGTGTAAGAGCACTGTCATATGAGCCTCTGTCTTAAAATTAATTGGAAATATAAAGAAAGATAAATAACACGAACAAAACTTTGTTATAGTACCAGTGAACTACTCAACATAAACATTATGTAAAGTATGCTAACCAAAACACACTACACACTATGCTGTTCAGAGTTAGTATGTGAAGATATCTTTCTTATGAATCAAACCTGACATTTCAGTACACAACTTTGATACAGGTCCAATTTATTAAAGGGAAGTTAGTCGTGTCACCTAAGAATGAACACATTTAAAACCAGTGGTATCAGATATGTTCTTCCAGTACATCTAAATAGTTGTAGTAATAGATTAACAGTGAAAAATATTTCAACCTGCTACAATAAACTGATTTTTATTCAAACTTGTAACAAGTGTTCTCTACTGTGGTGATACTGTTACTAGAGATCAATGGGTCTTACAAATTATGCCTTCTATGCATAGATTTGGACCCCTTCCTAACCACATCTCAATTCATTGGTTGAGCTTGTTTTGAGGCACCTACTGCAGGAGGAAGCACGACCTGGGAGATCAGTTGAGGAGAATTAAGTTACTTGTCCCATGATATTAAAAAGGCCAATCACAGCCATAATTTAACACTAGAACCCCCAAGACGGTCTGAGAGACCGTTTGAGTTCTTATTACGTAAATAACTTTGTTTAAATAAAAACGACAGGTCTCTCAGTCCATGACTTTTACTAAATATATTTTTTTGATGTTTAGAAGGTATTAAAATAAAAAGATTTCTGAGCATTTATTCCTCTTACCGCTCATACAGACCATTGTGGCCATAGTAATTATTACAAAGTGTCTATTTTGCAGTATTAGCATGTGTGTTTTTTTCACTTATTGTTTTCATTTAACATTTGGCCTACATTTTTAGAGAGAGAGAGCAAGAGTCACTTTCTGAGGACCTTCTCACAGAAGCTGATGGTTTAGTGATTAGGAAAGTCACTGTCGGCTGGCACATCTGTCAGCATGTCCACTCATGACGCAGCCACTTTGCAAACTTTATTTTGTGAGTGCAAACTAGACCTTGATTTTGTAAATAGTTGGCTTGTAGGCTATAAACAGTAAGCAACATCTAAAATCACCCTAATTTATAATGAATAAAGAATTATAATACAGCCTAATAAATCTCAACTGCCTAGTCCAGTATACGCGCCACACCGGTCTCTGTGAGAGCTTGTAGGTTAGGTCAGATCCAGGTGGAACGATTGTAAAAAAAAAACTCTGGCTGTTGATAATAAACAATAACAAAAAATACCAATCCAATGAACCTCAAAGCGAACACTGACAGCGGCTCTTGACACGAGAGCGAAACACCGTCTCCAGATGCAGGTGTGTGCCATATGCGCATCAGGCGGTGCTGCGCGATCACTATTAGTAATCACAGTTATTTTTTCCACTTAAAGAATTGCTCGTAAACCTAAAACATGTAAATACACATGATGGTCTGGGAGACCATTGTGGTGGCTTTAGGGGGTGCTAGAATGCTGGCAGCCCTGGTGTTAAGAGACAAGAAAGAATAAAAGTTTAAGACCTGCAAAGACTGATTTTGTGCAAATTCAGTCAGCAAAATAAGTTAGCTAACGAGTCCTCCAATTTAAACAACCATATAGGTTGCTTGTCCCTACCCTCAGGTACAAGTCATAGCATACTAGCGGCAGGTGCACCGGACCTTCATCATCACGGAAACAATAGTAAACACACTGTAAGGGCTGTTGTTGTTCTGGACCCAGAAGAAGACACAGACACAACATAAAGAGTGAAATGGCTGGAGGATGTGCAGAGGATGTGTGAAGGGCACAATAATAGCATGGCCATGGAGCCAGCGCAGGAGTCCTAGGCACACAAGACAAACAGGTTGGCATGAGGCACCACACGATAGGCTAACTGTAGTAGAAACAGAGCGGCCGAGAGTATAGCTACCACTGAGTTAGCTGAACAAGATGCTGATGAAAGGAAGAGAGCCACGGCCTTTGAAATATGCGTTGATGAGCTGATTGCAAACAAGTGTGGAGTGGAGCCAGGAGCCAGGTGAGTGAAGCCACGCCCGCAACACATACTCTCACACAAACTGACAAGGGAGGAGGAGACACAAGGGAAACAGGGAAAACACACCTCGACACACCCAGCTAAGGTGGTAGAGAGTTCACAGTGTGGTAAGGTTTAGGCACAAAAACTACTTGGTTAGGTTTAGGAAAATATTATGTTTTTGGTTAAAATAAGTACTTAATTAATGTTAGAGGAATTTCATTGTCATGGTTACAATAATAAACCGTAGACTGTAAATAAAGATGGAGATTGCCTCTGTGATGTCACCCATACGTGTCTGAAGAGGGGTTTTGGCTGAGCTTCAAAACCCCTCTTCAGAAACCTATGGGTTTAAGTGTGCTCCAGTTTTGCCACCATGTCAGTGCCTGACTTTGCCTAACTCCTGGCTAATCCAAAAAATGGGCAAAGAGGTAGGGTGTGTGTGGAGCTGTGCATGCCGGTTTAATAACTGTGGCAAGCATATGCTTGCTTGCTAGAATCGTTAGCACAGCTGGGTGATCATTCATGCCATGCCATCCTCCCATTTTATTCACTTTCTGTGGTCGCCACAGAACCTACAGCTGAAACAACACAGGTGGAATGTGCTGGGTTTTTTTTCACATTTTACTGCAAAAGACAATTGAAAAACAAAGTTTGGACAGATCAGAGAAATTTACCCATTTGTAATATTATAACAAATTGATAATCTTGGAGTCATCTCAACCCATCTGGTCTCAAGGGGCTTTAAGGGAACGCTTAAAGGAATGTTGATGGGCACATTTACCCTGCATGTTTTGTATCATTCATTACTCTAATGAATAATTAATATATTTTTTTAATTGCAAGTGTACAATATGACCTCAATTCCCATTGCCTTACTAGGACAGAAGCAACAACAAAAACTAGTTCAAGTTCAAGGGTCTATAGTGATGTGACTTTGTTGTCTTTTATTTTTGTTCAAACACAACTGAAAGCCAAACATTACATTGCTATTATTTCATGCCTTTATCTGATCTGACCCCCCCCCCCCTGTTTTCTTAATCTACCAATCCCTGCTCTCAATTTGCTAGACAAGGTCGCATCACCAAATCAGTTTTCCAAGAACAGACAGACACCCACATGCTCATACAGATAAAGGCACATGATAAACACACATTTCCATTTGCCATCTAAGCACATATACATATGAAGTACTCACACATATGACTAGTGTTGATTAATCAATTGGCTAAAACAAATTTTTACAACCCAGCTGGTCCAGGGGCGTTACCTCAGGCACAATGTGGTCTGCATAAATCATAAATCAGACCAATCTGATGATTGCAGCAGTGAAAACTCCTGCTTCTGTACCGCCTCTGCCAGGCCTAATGTTATGTCCCTCCCCTGAAATGCATAATAACAGTAATGATAATAATGATATGTACGTCAAGCCCAGCTCATAAATAGCAGGATCAATCTGGCTTGAGAGAGGGTACGTATGGATTAAAAAGACTCAAATAAGGGGCAAGTGGGTGCTCTGCCAGTGTTTGTGTGGATGTTACAGAAAGAGAGCAAAACAATAGACATATTTCTCCTGGAGTGACCCCATACATGCATATTTTGCTAATTTTGTATGTGTGATTGTGTCTCTTGTGTGCATTTGTGGGTCTTCCCATTGTGCATGACTGATGACTTGAAGCAACTGTGACCCCCACACATCACCCCTCCATGCATATAAAAACAGCCTATTGCTTCCACATCCTCAGTTAATGACTAGCTCCAGTGAAAGACCATTAATGTAATGACATCACGCTGGCCATCTCGCACACACACCTCACAAAAAAAGCATGCTAACCCTGAATGGTGACATTCACTTCTTTCTCTAATGAACAATGAATGCAGGAAATTAACATTAACAAGTTTTTCATTATTATGCTTGTGTGATGACAGCTATGTCTTCTTATTAATCCTAATAGGAGATATTTATGATTGTTTGTCCGCGTATAAGCTACATTATCTGTGTGTGTGTGTCGGTTCAAATGTGAGTGTGTGTAACAGCAGCAGAATTGGGGGTTGCAGTTTCATCTTAGTAATTCAAGGACAGTTCCTAATCATGCAGAGTGAATACATGAAGACACTGGAACACATGCATTAACCTCTTGCATATTTATGTCATGGACACACACAGATGCACGAACACACAAATACAAGAGCAGGCACGCACGCGGACAACATACAAGCAATTTGTAATATTGAATAGCTGACAGTGAGATTTCATAATCTATTGACAGTGTCACAGCACAGTCATGCAAGGCGGCAGTGCTATTGATAAACACAGTATTGGCCTATCATCCGTGTTCCTTCATCTGGGCTGAGGTAACTTAGTGCAAACAGCAGTTACAAGGCCCCTACTGATGACATCATAGTAGACATGAGGGCCGAGGACTCCCAAAAAAAAGGGTTTTCTGTATGTGTTACGCTTTGACATGTCACTGACAAATGAAAAGATTATTGTTTTTTATTATCTTTTACCACCAAATGACACACAGAGAATGAAAGATATAAGTATAATTTTATTGTGTTTAATACAGATGGTACACAATTTTTTTATTGCATAGATTACAAAATTATACAACAATGACCATTTATATAAAAAAATATGTAAATTGTTTTGTAAAGTAAGTAAAGTTACAATTAGAGGCAACTTAAACTGGAAACACACAACACACTCATACACGTACAGATATACACTCATACACACACATTTACATAACATTTAAACGCACACACAGAAAGGCAAAAAACAAAATTAAGTGAACAAAATCACTCTTCCCGAACCATAAATAAGAAATTATATTATTTTATTAAAAAAACAACATTAAACTCCATGCTGCATCATTAATAGTTCATAATTCTAATCACTGGGCTAATACAGTTGATATACTATACCCCAGAATACAATTCCCCCATGGTGGCAATTATGGAAACACTCGATATTTCACTACACACACTTGTAAACATACACGCACCATCCACAAGACTTTTGTCCCTCCAATTAGAATTTTTAATATCCTGGTTGGAGTTAATGGAGATTAATGGCCAATCGCCATGGTGAATTCCAACGTCATCTATTATCATTCCAGCCTTGGTCCCAGTCCGCTCTAATTACATCCTCAAAATGCCCTCCATTCCACAACCCCCAACACCCTAAGATCAATCAATAATTTTAATTTTCGGATGCCCCCCAACCCCGCTCCACTGCCTACCCTCGTCCTCTGCTTTCGTTCCTTTCTTCCTCCTCCGTGCGTGTCGATATGTTTCCAAAGAAAATCAAATGCCGTAGAATAAAGGCTGATGGGTAATTAATTACCCATCTCATCTACAGGCCCCTTTGATTCCTTCGTTTTGTTTGTCCGTTTGTTCAGTCGCTCGTCCCGCTTGTTTCTCTCTTGTGCCTGCTATGTCTTTCCTCCCTCGCCTTCTCGCTGTCTGGCGCATGGGGGTGCTTTCCACTCTTTCCCCCCTTCTTGTCACATAATTAGCATGCAGATATGCATCGCCTGATTCGCAAGTCAAATCGCCTCACTGTTTCCCCCTCTCTGTGTCTCTGCTCCATTTTGGAGCTCTGATTGTTCTTATTCAAATCGGGCGTTTGATTTGGCTAAACCCCTCTCCATCCAGTCTACCCAAACACACATACATATTAACACGCATATGATAACATTCCTCTTTATCTGCAGACAACAGAGCTTTGCCCAGTCTGCTCCTACACCCTGCCCTGGTGCCAATCATGCATAATGTAAAACATGAAAAATCAAACACATTTCAAATCTTCTGGCCATTTCAAAACACCTTAGATGTTCTACAGTCTGTCTGAGCCTCTTTCTATAGTTCCTGTGTACCAGCCTGCCAGTAGCATTCAGCATACCTCAGTAGCAGGTTTCATATGATGCATACTTCTCCTTTTGGTGTGAAAACCTCTTGCTTCATTGGCACACCTTCACCCAGACAAGAATAAAGTACACTATGTATTTTGCAAGCCCTTCCCCCCAAACACTACACAAATGCATTTGTGTCCCACCCTCGCTCTCTTTCTCACACACAGAGCATGTCTACTGGTACAGGAAGATGTTTGCTCAGCACATTTCAATATGAACATCATGATATTCTATCTAGCTGCCATCCGTTTCCTTGTCATAAACCGACACGAGCCAGCAGTTTTTATTCCTGAACACTGTGAGACAAAAATTACATTAATTTTCCCACTAAAAGTTAGATGTCATTATGTTAAAAAAAAAAAAAATTGAGAAAGGTTGCAACATCTATTTTTGATGGCCACGAAATAAGATATGCGAAGAGAGTCAATATTTGACCTTTGCCACATTGCATAAATGGGGGTCAAATTGGAGGCTAGACCTCTATCTTTCACCCTCATTTTGCTTAAGGCTCTCATACATACTTAAATATTTCAGCCAGTGCATAAAGTGATATTGAAACGTAAAATTATCATCATTCCTTCACAGATAAAAGATAACAGAAGTTCATTAGCCTATATTGCAAAAGTGAAACCATGGACTGGTTAGGGAAATTCCTGCTACAGTTTTTTGTCCTCACATGTGATCCTAGCATGTAAACACACAGTCAGCAACAAGTGTCAGAGTGTAGAGAGAGGTTTTCCTGTGTAGTCATGTCTTGGTATCGT
Source organism: Seriola lalandi dorsalis (assembly GCF_002814215.2). Taxonomy (NCBI): domain Eukaryota; kingdom Metazoa; phylum Chordata; class Actinopteri; order Carangiformes; family Carangidae; genus Seriola; species Seriola lalandi. The sequence continues at coordinate 3,969,680 of NW_019525123.1, read as the reverse complement.
TGGCACCAGGCCAGCTTTGCCATCTGTCTCCTCTCCCCCTTTTGCTTGTATCTCCTCCTCCTCCTCCTCCTCCTCCAAGCCAATCTGCTCTACATTTGCTATCATTACGTGCCTGCCATCCTTATGGCATATCAGAGGCAGGCGCCAGGCACCCTTTACCCCTCTCTCTCTCCTCCTCCTCACGCCCCCTCTCCTCTCCTATTTCCGCGCCCACTTCGCCACAGAGTTCTCTAAAGGGTCCAGGTGGCATCTTGCCCTGCTTTCCTCTCGGAGCCAGGGCGGAAAACAAAGAAGCACGGCGAAGAGAACAAAAAAGCCCCGAAAATGAGGATATACTCCTTTCCACATCCTGCTTGGAGCCTGCTGTGCTTCCTGTGCCCACAGGCTTGGTATTGGTTTGTTGTTGTTGTTGTTGTTGTTGTTGTTGTTGTTGCTGATTTCAATGATTCTCCCTTCTCTGGATGGCTGTTGCTTTTCGAGCAAAAAGGCTGGGAAGTAAACCCTCTTCAAACCTTGGAACTTCCCTGGCTTTGATGCTATTGACGGGACCCTGGTACGTCTCATATGCCCACACACTCACACACATACACATGCACGTAGATGCTGCAGAGTGTTTCTCTCAGAGCTCCCTGCCACCTCGTCCGCCTGCTGCCTCGAAAGAACTGGGAATACCATGGGATCTACCAGAGACTAACTCACATACACACAGACACATGCCGGATTTAATACGCACGTGCACTCACCGGTCGTTTGAGGCTCCAGGAAAGTGAATAATCAATTAAGTATTGATTTCTTGTAAGATTTTGTAAATTTCAAAGGCAAAGACAAAGAGGGTAGCTTAAGGAGAGCCGCCGCGAGCGAGAGGAGCCGCAAATTAGCCAATAAACACAGACGAGGGAATAAACGAAGGTGAACAAACGAACCGCTCGTCACTGCAATATGCTTCTGTTTTTTTTTTCTTCTATTGTTTCTTCGTGCCCCTCCAGATGAATTAATGCTGAGTGCGACAATGGTTTCCTATGGAGACGAAGAGATGGCGAATGGGCGAGCGAGGGTTAAAAGCAAAAGCTGCAAGAGGAGAGAGAGTGACTGGAGGACTTGGTAATTAGGCAGTCAGCAACACACATCGCATCAGTATGCGGAGTATGCAAATTGACCGGCTGGCTCTTTCTTTTTGTCATGGATCAGAAGGCAAAAGCTGCAGAGAAGAATTAAGAGCTATTATTCTACCCAAGGAGAGGTTGATATATGCAAACGAGGGGGAGGAGGAGAGCAAAGAACACTCTGTAACCACAGAGATATACAATGGACTCCACCACAAAGGAGAGTCAAATACAATCACACAAACACACTTTAATTCTCCCTCACACGCTGGGAGATTCTTCTACATTTGCGCTGGAAATAGCGAAAGAGAAAACGACAATCAGACATACACCTTCATTCTCTATTATGCCTATCTCCGCATATTGATAGGCTGCTTCGTGGATGATAATTACCTTTTGGAATATCGAATGGCGAAACGAGCCTCGGAATGAAGGAACAAGAAGAAAGAGCAGAAAAAAGAGAAAGGGAGCAGAGGTATGCAAAGGCACTAATGATATTCACAGCAGTGACTGTGTGTCATCTGCATGATGACAACGGCCAATTATAATGAACCATTGGCTCTCCGCCACAGATAAGTAGGAGAGAGAAGGATATGGGTGAAGAGGAGGGGGAAGCGAAAAGAACTTTCCCGTCCATTTCTTCTTAATTTGCCACTGATATTTGCAGATTTTGCATCGTGTGGATTTACAATAATGATGCATATTGAAAAAAATAAGAAAATGACAACCTTTCCTTGCATTGTCCCTTGAATGGAATAAAGGCCACAAAAGATGAGAGTGTCCCTCCATGTAGGATTTATGCTGCTTGGGGTGGTATTCCGTCGCCACGTTGCTCAACTGGGCTTTGGTTCTGATGGCACTCGCTCCTGTACAAACCATCTCTCTGACAAGCCAAAGGATATGTTGGAAAACACACATACACACAAGCATTCGCACAAACGGCAGCATCATTCACAGTGCCGCCCTCTCCCCTTCCTCATCACACTACAAAATGACTCCCCATCACCGTTTTGCATATTCGCATGCTGCCCCGCCTGCCACAAAGGACTAAACAGCCGTATGCAAAACAGTCTGGTATCCCCACTTACATAGCGATGAGACGAACAGTGTGAGAAATCGGGGAAGGGGGGCGGGAGCTGGGCAGGGGTAGAACACAATGGGGGGAGGAAGACAGGAAGGTGGGGGACAGGAGGGCCACAGGGGAGCTTGTTGGCACTAAAAAGGGGCACGTGCAGCGATACCACTCCTACTGTGTGATGACAGAAAGAGGCGGGCGTGGGAAAAACAGAGGAGTGGAGGGGGGGATGAAAGGGAAAGGAGAGGAGGGAGACGGGAACGAGGGCATGTTGGCACTAAGAGGGGGCGCGTGTTGCCAGAAGAGGAGGGGCGACGTGGGTGGGCGAGGTGCAATGGGACGTTCGGGGAAATGGGGGGTTGGATGGGGGCGCGGTAGGGGGTGGCACTAAACACAGATGAGTGTCTAGAGAGGAAGGTTTTTCAGATCGAGGGGCCACCTGCATTAAGTAGGAATGTCATCCCATTAAAACACAAGACACACAGCCAACCATATACACACACACACACACACCTCTTATCAGATCTCAGGGGAATATGCCAGGGGGTGTGGCTGCCATGCCTGTGACGAAGCATGGTAACTTCAACACGAAATACCCATGTGTGCATCCACAGACCTGCAGGGGTGCCAGTGATGTGTGTGCGCACATACTCACACACTCACTCTTTTTTGCATACGCAGATGCATCAGGAAGCCCAGTCTTCACTGCAGACCTGGCTGAAAGCCAAAAACTTTCTCACTGTGTGCCTTGTAGTAAACATGCACACAAACACACACAAGCATACTGGAAGTTCTTTCAATACACTGATTTTTTTTGTGTCACTTTGAAGGAACATATTTGATTCCTCTGTATTTTACTCTCTTGTATGGGATGTTTTATTGCAGTATACAGTTCTGTAGTAGTACTGGACCCTTTCCGCCACTAAACTTATTCCAGCCTGTATGTTGACAAATGTGCAAAAGTAAATTGCACTAAAAATGTTGTGTATTTTGTTACTCAGTATATGTTTTTACTTGTAGTTATACTCAACAATGATATTATATGGACAATTAACTTTATTGTTATTTCATATTTGTTGTAATTTTATAATAAAGTTTATTGTTCAGCTGCACAGCTGTACATTGTTCCAAATGATGACCAAGAGGCCCTGTATGTTTACCTAGTGCAAATTCATGTGTTAATTCAATTTTACTGGAAAATAGATTATTGTATGTTGTATATTTCTATTTGTATTTTGTCAAAACATACATAATCATTGAAAAGATTGTAAAAAAGTGTGGTAGTTAGAAAGGAAGGGGTGACAGAGTTACAAAAAAAATATGCTTTTATGAGGTATGTTTACCATTTACAGTAGATGTTGTCGCTGTTAGGCCAAGATCTAAGACTAGCTCAGCTTTGAGTGGCATGTGTGCAGTGTAGCTAAACCTTGACCTCGGTGACAGCACGCTAAATTGGTTTGACTCGAGTCAGGAGTTCACGTTCACTGTCTTGAAGTCATCCAGTGGCAAGTCGATTTGATTATTTTCACATTCATTTCTAGTTTAAGAGCGATAGTAGTTTCACATGTCCTTCATGAGATGCAAGCCTATACCTTTTAGCCTTGCTAAGTGAATCATCAGTGGCAGTATCAAATTACCCTCAACAGAGACCAAAGGTTACTTAAAGGCCTTTTAGTCATCCACGCTGGCACGCCAGCTAATTTACAGCAGACTCATTAGACCAGCATTAAACACAATTTCCTGCCTACAAATTTCATTTGGTAGAAAAATCATTACCATGGCAATAATAAACAAGCTTATACAGTAGTGGCTAATGGCAATTTGAGTAACCTAATGTCCTTAGCAAACCCCACAAATAGCAACAGTGGCTTGAACAGCTATGATCAAAGCTTTGTTTAACATGCATGTTGACATGACGAGATTACTTTGGAGTCTTTATATCTTTCTGTTTTCTTTCTTTTTCTTTCTTAAGCTTTGTCTTGGGCCTGGACCATGACAGTGGAAATATAATGTTTCATAACTGTCAGTGCACAGGGTTGTGCGTAGCCTGGGGTTGCTGTGCTGAACAATAAACTATAATTTGATAGATGAGAAATTACAGCGGTCCATCTACTGTGCAGGGCCCTCACCCCGGGCAACGCAATACTGCGCCAGATGATGTGTCACATTTCTCTGAGAAAGGGAGAAAAATGAAATTATTCTTTTATACTTTGTTAATAATGTCTGCCTGTGTTTTGAATGTAGCAACCCTGTTTGTTTTATGTAGATAAACTAATACAGCAGATGGATGTGAGGCCTCTCATTGGCGCTGCCAATTATTAAGGCCCTCAGTCCTTTAGAGCTCCATACATTGCAGTATGAGAGGTGCAGGCCGTAATGATAAGCCTCCAAGTTCATGTGGTGGATATAGTGTTGAGTATACCACTGATTTATATTTAACAGTCACTAAACACACACCTCCTCCTCTCTCCCACATGTTGAGAGTCTCTGTTAAAAGGAGATATGCATCATAGGTAAGTAGCTCGCCTCTGTTAGGCTATGCATTTGCCATTAGTGAATGTAAATCTCTGTGAGTGTGGCATGAATTTGCTCTGGAGCAGGTTGGAAATTATGTGTTTTCTGTGACATTTTGGTTGAGAACTACTCAGACCAACCTTTAGTACCCCTGGAGCATGCTCCAGTGCTGTATCATTTGTGTCAACAAACGTCATACAGGACTGATTTGACTTGGTCCCATGGCGAGTGACTGACAGCCATGTCAATAAACATAACGGCTGCAATCCTAGTGCTCAAGTATTAATTTGTGGGCAGCACTAATAACACACATTAGAGAGAATGTTTTAAGTGCAAATATTTAACTGGAAATGTACTGCAGTATACTGAGAAAAAGGTAACAAGTTTGCAGGGAGATAGGCAGCTATTTATCATCCCTGTTGTGTAAGCTGTTGCTTTGTGATTTCACCACTAGGGTCACTGTGAGGTGTGTATTAACTTTTACTGTGCCCACATCTTACAAGAAAGAAATCCATTCAAATCTGCCCCAAGCAGAGTCTCTCAGTGTCTGATCACACACACACACACACACACACACACACACACACACACACACAAACACACACACACACACACATACACACACACAAACACACACACACACAAATATATACACATATATGTGACCAATGTACAGAGACATTTATGCTGTTAAGAATATTACATTTTTATTACAAGTGTCACAAGCTCCAGCCAATAGCAGGGAGGCTAATCCCACTTCTTTGTTCTGCCGCGTTGTATGTATTTTCAGACAACAGTAGTACTGAAGTGGATGGAGGAAACAATTTGTCCTCTTTTTGAAGCTGCTGAAGCTCACATCCTCAGAAGGTGGTGATGTCATGTGAAATGAATGGCTTTTATTCCTCAGTAATTTTACAATCTTGGCATGAAACCTTATATCCTACCCCATTCCTATTAAGAAAACCCCCCCAACCCCTTCTTTTTTTAACAAGAGCGATCTGATAGATGTTCAGAAAGATGTTTTTTTTTTCTTCCCCTTTGTTCTGGTCAGTGGGCTCATGCAATGTTTATTAGATTAAAAATCAGTCTCTGCGACGAGCGAAAAGGTGAAAAAATGCAAAACACAAAAGAGAAGCCTATCGCAGGCTCTGGCAGTGCTTTCTCTGCTGGTCTTTTTATTACAAATTGAGACCAAATCACTTTGGAAGGCACCAGAGAGGGGAGGGATAGATTTGTCTGTGATTTAAAGCAGCAGTATGTTGTACAGCATTTATGATCAGAACTCGCGGCTGTGTCTGACAATTAACGTGACTCCAGTTGGTTTTATGGCCAGATTCAAACAGGGACTGTGTTTCATAGTGATGATAGAGTGGACATAAATAAGAATATACATATGTGAAATCCATAAAGGGTTACCAAATGGTTTATATGGGAAAGGGAAGTTGGGGTGGGAGAGTTCATCCTCCACATCTGAACTGTCACAGCAGTTTTTATGATGTACAACATTAGTGGGGGTTGACATGTTCTGTTGCTGCATGTGTGCCTGGCTTGTGCTAACAACTGCACATGACCAAAATGACCCACTTGTACTGACAACCTCTTTCTTGTTTCCTGTGCGGTAACAGACTGGGTTGTATCCATCAGGCACAAATGCACTAATAAAGGCATATGAGCTGATTGTTATTTGTGAAGCTGAAACAAACATATTTATGAAGGTATTAAACCAGTCAACTAAGAATGACTTTTTTTATGATCTTTAATGAGTTTAACATCTATTGCTGCTATTACCACATAAAAATGTATATATTTCTTTGATTGCAGTCTTTATTGCCCTGTTTTGTTTAAAGGCATTCTCATGCTGCCCATCTAAATATTTAACCAGTGTTTAGCCTGGTTTCTCATTGTTCCTTCACATAAATTCCTCTTTGCATAATTGTATATAAAGAAGAACATACTCATTTGTAAGTGCTCATGGAGCTTCATCACATGTATTTGATTGTGGGGTCTTAGTTACATATATGTGTAATGCTCTTTTACTCTTTGTATAAACTACATACATACACATTTCATTTAATGTTCAAAAAACCAGTGGCTCGTAAACACCAACATGTAAAGTAAGCAGAGCAAAGACAGATGACAGAAGTAAAATCCGTATGAGGCACCAGCCTGGAGTGTTATTATATAGTACTGTGTAATGAAGTTTTATAATAAAGCAGATGTAAGAGAGTTATTGAATCAATACTATATAGCATTAATCATGAGCAAAACTGACATGAACTAGTTGCTCTGAATCAGAAATGAGTCTATAGAAATTAAATGCAAATATATATGAACTAATAAGTTCGATATCATTGGGAAATATCTATCCCGATGACATATCCAACATCTCTTTTGTTGCATTTTGTTTAATTGAGTCCTTAATTCTTTTGGCGTGGCACCTGATACGAGATTTTACCCTGGTGTTTTAAATTGGTGAGTTTTTTCTGCTTTCAGACTCCAGTTCAGTGCTGACGGGACTTTCAGTTGTCCATGTTTAGCCAGTCAGGGAGTTGACAAAAATAAACAACCTTACAACAATCTTGACCAGAACAGTTTTCTTGACTGCATCAGCAGTTTTGCCATTTTAGCGCAGATTTCCACCTTCCACTCTTTGTGTCTTAGAAAGATCTGAAGCCTTGATATAGCACCAATGAGGAAATGAATGCTAAATGTTCTTTAGTGTTATCATAAATTTAAATCCCCCAAACAGTGAAATATATTTTTAAAAACCTTTTAAAAGTAACATGATGACATTGGTTGATGTTGTAAATCAATAACCCTTTTCTTTTCCTTCCCTGGATAAAGCTGTGTGACTTCTCTGAGTCAAAGGACTGGGTACAGTACAACATCACAACTCTCTCCCTCTCTCACCCTCCTTCCTTCTCTCCAGCCATCAGCTGCATCATCCACCTTTCATCAGGCCAGACTATTGATTCTCCACCCGGCAGGGTGTCCTTTCAGTATGCAGCTTAATATTCTCATTATGTGTCCTGTATGGTCCCTTTGCTGATGACTGGCTGATTACCATCTCATTAGGAGACATGGCCAGGCAGTGGAGAGAAGGACCTGTCACAGTTTAAGGAGCTCATCAGAACACAGAAATAATACATGCTGGAGACTGGCTTCATGGCTGATGATACCTGAAAGAAAATGATTTCTTTATCTGAGAAAATAGGAAGAGGAAGAACTTGCACTGTAAAATATGAGCTGGAAATATTATGGATGTGACATTTTTGTATTTTTGTTACACAGATTGATCACTTTAAATATGGTTTTAGCCTGGATAAGTTTTTGGTGTAACGACACTTACCACATAAAGTGATTATTGGAATTTTGATATATTATCCCTATAAAGTATTCATCTGAAAGATGGAGAAGAGTCCCTCAGTCATCTGCCAGGAAGTTAATACTGTACAATTATACACTAAAGCTGCTCAGTTTGATATTACTGACTTCAATAGATAAGAATGGGCACGAGTGGGTCAGCCATTATTATAAACTCCAACAATGCTATTCTGAATAAACAAAGACAGTGCACAGTATCATTTGGAAATAATATTTGCTGCTGATGTACCTTGATTCAGTTAGTCTCTGAAAAGGTTCATGGGCAGATTTTCTGTTACACTTGCGTGTTTGTGTGTGTGCAAGTGAATCTTAATTCCAGCATCTATGTGCGTTGGGGGTGTGTGTGTGTGTGTGTGTGTGTGTGTGTGTGT
>NW_019525123.1:3904377-3961213 GCF_002814215.2 Seriola lalandi dorsalis | reverse complement strand
GGGGGGGGGGGGGGGGGGGTGGTCCCAAGGTAATCTGAAGCACAAAGGCAATGTCATTATAGACATGGGGAGACATTATTCTAAAATGGCAAGTGATGCAGTGCTGAGACAGTAGATAAGGTGAAGGAAAATGTGGAGGAAAGAGGAGAGGAGAGAGTGAATGCTTGAATTTGTCATGGACAGATAAAAACAGGCTATGGCCAGGCTGGAGGATGCCGTGATAGGGGCCTTCTTCTCTTCTTCTCTCCCTCCCTCCCTCTCTCTCACCATACCCTCCTCACTCCCTTTTTGAGGTTTATCTGACATACAATGAATGCAGCAATTTTATCTGAATAGACAAAGGAGCTGTGACATGCAGCTTCACTCTGACGATTGACCTTGAAGGAGACGAAAGGAAGGAAGGAAAAAGGGAGGGAAGGAAGAAAGAGAGGAATGGCCACAGTTGTTACTGCCTCTGTCTGGTTGTTACAACTCTCTGAGCTGTCTTAATGTTATTCTCTGAATACCACTGACACAAGACAATACACGTGTGTTTGTGTAGCCATTTATCAAGCAGTTGATGCACATTTGTGTATGCTATGTATACTTACAACAGCAAAATAACACTAAAACATTAAAGCTCATTTCTTTGCTGATTTAAAATGACATGACAAATGACAAGTCCACCTTAAACCAATTAAATAGATTAATGATAAAAACGTGCAAGTTTGGAACCATTTTGTTTTTTAGTGCTGTAGTTTTCTTCTATTGCTGCATGACTGACTTATCAAATCCACCTGATGTCTGAGTATAGTGCAGGGTGTGATGTACATTCCCATTCCCTTGATTCTTATGTATTTAAGTATTTAACATCATAGCAGAAAATCTTTTTTTTTTTTTTTTTCATTTTACAGACAGCAGCCTTACCAGTCCATGATGCAACAGACACACAGGACGTGTTGCATTGTGGGTTTGAGGCAACTCACTTTTCTCAACTGGAAAAAAGAATTGCTTTCTTAGTGTTATCATCCCTATCACTTATGCAGATGCTTTTTCTACCTACACCTTAAACCAACAACTGGATGCAACAAGTTCAGGCATGTTCTCTGGGGGCTGCTGAAAGTCATCCTGTCTGATGCTGAGGTATACGAATGCGGTTACTGGATGACAGGCACATCAAAAAAGTAAATTACAAATTTCATCTTGAAATTCAAACTGGAATCCACTGAAGAACACAAGAGATTATGTGTGGATTTTTCTTCCAGTAGATACTAGAATGCATGCACCAACCCTTTAGTTGCTCAATAAATCAGATCCATGTGAAGATGTATTGAGTCATCTTTTGTGAGACGGATACTGAACTAATAATGGAGTTAATAGAGCTTAATTTTGTCTATTGCAAACCTCAGTCTTCCTGCCGCTGATCCTCCTCTATGATTATGTGTAACTGATGACATTTCTTTCCACTTCCATCTCTCATAGTTACCGTAGAATTAGAAACTGCCAATATTTACTAATTATTAGTTGATTAGTGGTTGTTTTGCTCACAGTGAGACATTAAACATGCAGACCACAGTGCAAGAGATAAATAGTGTAATAAGAGCAAACATGATCAAGCAGAACCCAGATATACATTTCTTCCTTTGTTCTCTGTTCTACTGGGATGTACTTTACTTTTTGCACAGGAAAAAGATTTATTGACAATGTCCTGTTTCAACAATGCCATGAAACACAGACGGTTGTCGACAGATGACCGTATGTTCACTGCTATGTGAGGACTGTGACCATAACCGAATGTAAGTGGCATCAACCTTTACAGCTGCTTTTAACCCAAGGTAGCAGCTGCTTGATGTCACCTGGAGTGTGTGTGTTGAGCTTAACACACTTTGGCACACCTAAACTTTGTAGTCTACGGCTGCATGCACATTGAAGTGGAACAGGGTTATATGTGGCCCACAGCTGGCGTCTTCGCTTGTGATGGGACATTACCCGCAGCACAGACTGGAGTTCTGACCAAATCAATTAACAGATGTGTTCTGACATCGCTACGTAAACAGCAAGTTCTGTCTCAGTTATGATGTGAAAGACTGATGAAGGCTGAGAATAGTGCATGACTGAATTTGCCTGAACTTTCCTGACCTGCATGTTAGTAATTTTAAATGTCAGTAATTCTCTGTCACTGAGCTCAATCTGAAACAGGAAAAGAGTAATTTCACTTATTGGGCTAAAGATCAAATATTATTTCAATGATAATATGGAATATAAAGCAAGACAAACCCTAAGATTGAATGAAACATGCATGATAATACAAAAATTACTCATCATTTCCAGCTGTTGTTTACACTCATAGAATGAATTTAAAATGTTGCATCGTATTATAGGAAAGGAGGAGGAATACACAGAGAAAATAAGACTTGTCATCATTACCTAACAATGGAGGTAACTTTAAGGCCAGTCTTCAGAAAGATATATGAAGTATATTTAGAATTATCCAGTCCTTAATTTTTAATATACAAATAAGCCATAATCACTATAATCAAGTTGCTAAGTTTAAAACGATGTATAAATGCATGTATCATCTGCATAGCAATGTTAAGAGATACATTCACAATGATGAAATAGTTTCCATATAGGAACAATGTGTTTCAATAAAATAGATCTGAGTGCAGGATTAAACCCTGTAATGCTGCACGTTAGAGATGTTGCTAATGAGACAAGCCAATTGACACAGAAACCAACTCTGGGTTTAACATATGCCAACTTACTACTTGAGGCTGTGAGTCAAGATCATATAATCCATTTTAGCAACATCAGCACTCAAGTAAAATATAACACACACAAGATTGAATTTAAAAAAATTGTGACCCTAAAAATCGCAGTTTGATTACAATCCAATTGATTCAAGATATGATGATCAGCTGCTTCAAGCAGTTAGTTGGCAATTTCAAGAACTGGTTAACTTTAAAAAAACTAGAAAAAACCTAAAGAAAAAAAATGATTTTACTGAGAGTTTATAAAGAAATTGATGGAAGCCAAACATGCACCAGAAGGCATGCAGCTGTGGCACACTAATGTTTTCCTACACCCTTTTTTTAAATTTAGGGAGATCAGTTGAACCCTATAACCAAGGTTTTTAAAAAAAAAAAAATTTAGAAATTGCACAGTATGTTTTGTAGGGAACATAATAATGACTTGATCACATTTTCTGTTCACTTCATGAGGATAAAAATTTACATATTTAGTCACAAATATGTTGATACCGAAGGTGTCAGTAAAATGTTCAAAGCGGCATATTTGTTGAATAGATTTATATTTAGAACAATATACAGCATAACAGCATGTTGTTAAGGTTAGTGAAAGATTGTGCTCAGGTTTAATATAGAATTTCACAGTGACTTCAGACACAACATTTTTATTTACATTTAACCAAAACCACAAAGTTATCCTGACTTACCCTTACCTTAAAATGCTTTTGTCGTCTGCTTTATGTTCCCACCATCTACCTATGAGTGACTCCCACTGCCATTAATAAATACTTTATTCATTCAACAAAATGAGAAACTAAATAAATAAATAAATATGAACATAGTCCAGCCAGTCGTTATGTTTCTGACAAAACATATTTGCTGTTGCAGTTTAGTTATATATATAGATATTGCTTTTGTAATACATTTCAGGCAGCGATGGTTGTCTTTGATTTTACAACACATTGAGATACCACACATGAGGAAAAACACTGCAGTAAGTCTTCGAGTCACATGTGTTCACTGTAGAAATGTCACCTTTTTGGTCTTATGGGCTTCCCAACTGCTCACTGTAGCTGTGTTAGCTGTCTCAACTTTTTTTACTCTGTTTTTCTTGTAGCTTTAACTTATTCTTTTGGTGAACAAAGTCATCAAAGTCTGCAAAGAATACAGGGTGGCATCTGTCTATGCCCAAAAGTCACCCTTTTAAATTTTGCCTTTTCCTGGATCAAATATGTTGTTGCATTTACATCTGAGAACATAGGTAACAAAAGCTATAAACCCTATAAGCATACATACTGATATTCTGGTTCTACATGGATTTTCACTTTGGTGAATTGATGTGCATTCAAAAAACATGGATGCTGTGAGAGTCTGTTATATTCTTTTAAGTTTGTATATGTTTTTGCTGCAACAAGAGCTGCTGTGAAAATAGTTATGTATGATAGAGCATTGCTTCTTAATGGATAATCGGTGAATCTATTAATCACATTAATTTACCCACCTAGAGACATAAAAAACACAGTTTATTTTACACAGCTGTAAGTTCTCACTCTTAGGCCAAAAAGAATTATTAATTGATTGATTGGCATTTCGTAAATTATGGTGATTTATTTTGAAATCATGGAAGACACTGTTGTCTCCCTCTGTTCGTTCATCAATATTGAGATGGAGAACGTCAAGTGACCACTGCTCTGGACGTGGAACATCCTGTACCACAAGTTGACCATGTGGATGTGATGTTAAGAATATCACCAGGCCACATAGTAACAGGTGTGTGACTCTATTTAGACAGTGATCTTTTAATCTGCTAATGTGAAGGAAAGAATAATCCCACATCTGGAAGTTTTACTACTCTGTAATTGCGGAGCTGCTAGCGAGCAGCCCCCTGAGCATTGGAGAGAAAGAATGACCTGCATTCAGCTCCAAACACAGACAGACGTGATAACATTTAGAGGGGATGAAATTTGTGTTAATTTCAGATGACTTGCCTTTTCCAAACCAATTTGGTTTTCGCTCTGTTTGTTGACGTTGCTTTTAATGTGACGCCTGTGACATGCATTTCCACAACAGATGGATTAATGTTTTTCTTTGCTCCTTGTATTTTTTCCTCTCATTTCATTCCCCTCTACTCTCTCTCTCTCTCTCTCTCTCTCTCTCTCCCTCCCTCTCTCCCTTTCTTTCTCTCTTGCTGGATTTCATCTAGACAGGTGCTTCCTGGCAGGACTTTGACGTAAAATTAAACACAAGTCCAGATGTGAAGTGTGTGCGTCCATTTGTGTGTGTGCATGTCTAAGACAGACAAAACAGAGAAGACAGAGAAAAGCATGTTTCTTGTGCATGCCACAGAGGAAGGATTGAAAAAGAATAAAGTAAAACAGAAAGAAAAAGAGACAGTAATAAATAGTCTGGCCATGAAAGAAAATTCGTGACAAATGCAATCCCATAATTTGAACAAGTTAACTTTCCATGAACCTATTACTCTTAAAATTGAAGCACAGCACAGGGACATGCGCTAAGACTTCTTTATGTGTGCGCCCCTTCCTTTTCATTTGTTTTACTTCTTGAAAACAAGTTCGCCTACCTATACATCCACATGAAATACTGGCATTTTGTATGAAGGTGTCGAAATCCTTGTAGCATTCTGAAAATTATATTTGTGTGTCTGTGTTCATATCACATACACAAAACATTCCTTTCATTTAATGTCAGCTGCAAGCTGATTCCAGGTTAATGGCATCACAATGCAGCTTTTACAGACCGATTAAATATAGTTGTCTAAAAGACGTGCTTTCCCGCTCCTCCTTTGCTTTTCTCGTCCTTGTCCTGAATGGAGAGACAGGAGAAGGGGAAAAAAGAAAGAGAGGGAGAAATGGAAAGGTCATGAGTGATGGATGCTTTGTGTGTGTCTGTCATTCCCAATTACTGAACTTTGCCTCTTAAAGCGTCGCTCAGATGCATTTCTCATTTCTGCCTTTCTGACTGATGAAGAGCAGGCTCTGACTGGGGGCACTGTGTGTTTTAAACACCGCTTCACTAGTCAATCAGTATTTACTTCAGATACAATACACTGCAGCAGCTGCTCCTGCTCTGCAGCGTTCCTCCTCTATAACTTTTCTTGATTTGTATTCATTCTCATGTTCTGTTATCAAATGTATAGTTTCCCTGCGCTCAGGTCTGTTATGGTGCGATGCAAAGAAAAATGAGATTACATATCATGTTTTTTTAAAGAAGTGTTCAAAGCTACAAAAATACACCGCAGGGAACAGAGCCTTTGGGGGGAGGCTGCACTTTGATACTGTGCAGTGAAGATGCATATAATACCTACAGTTTGTACATCCAGCCCACACCTAGAAATACAAACAGTCTCTTTTAAAGCTTATCAGCATTGCGTTATTAATTCCTAACATTTTTAAAGATGTTCAAACAAGATGAAAAAGAAATACACTAAAGTAATGTCTGTATCTTATTGAAGAAAACAGTTTATGAATGAAAAGCAATAAAGACAAAAATCACCAACTGGTTATAAATTCCTAAAATTTTTATGCTGTATGCATTTAAATATTCTTAGACACTTCCTAAATATGTTCTGTTCCCAATTCCCATGCATATACTCCCATCCTCATTTATGGACATTTTACATATATTTTTCTTTCACTGATCTGCTTGATAAAAGCGTTTCAAATGCTTTCACCTATATATAACACAATGTGGCCCATACAGCTGCCTTATGTGGTCCTCTGTGTTATTTTGAAGGGAAAAGAAAGAGAGAGTAGAGGGACAGGTGCTATGGCAGGCAGCGAGGTTAATCTCCTCTGTGCTCTGTCAGCCTCCTCGCAAAACTTTAAAAAGTGTCATGTTGACTAGCTGTAACATTGTGACATTCTACAGACATAGGAAGAGGAGGTGGGAGGGAGGAAGCAGAGATTGAGACAGAGCAGGAGGAATGGAGAAAGAGGGATGGAAAGAGAACCAAAAAAAAAATCTAATATATACTTGCAAAAAACAGCAGAAACCTCCAACACCTTCCTCATTCTTGCTTTTTTTTTCACCCACTGACTATATTAAAATATTTCCCTGTTAATACATCTATTTTCTGCTCGTGAAAACCTTCCTAAGTGTCACGATAAAGGTGGAGGTGGTTTGTGAGGTCGGCCCGAGGAGAGCTTTACGAGACAAGCTGCACTGATATATAGCTCACGGAGACTCCATTAAAACCCTGGACCTGCGCCATTTGGGAAAATGGAGGTCACTCATGCTAGGGTCATGTGACATCTATAAAATCAAACTTTTTCTTAATATCTGGTCATATATCACCTGTTTTTTCCCCCTTTTTTTCCTTTTTTTTCACTAATGCTTGAATCTTAAACAATAGGGCGAGGGTCGAGGATGATCGTTTTTCAAAGTGTGTGTGTCCGTGTGGGGGGGTTTATTATGTGCAAGGGGGCTGGTAAGGCGAACAGGGTGATGCTCAGTTTTTGATAAATGTACTATATCGGATCTGCAGAGGAGCATGAGGGGGACAGTTGGTATTGTTGGAAAGACAAGAACAGGTGTGTAAAGGCATGGTCGGGAGTCCTTTTTCCTTCTCTATCTGTCTCTCCTTCCCTGTCCTCCATCATTCTCTTTTCCTCTATTTGTCATGCTCAGCTTCTCATTTCATCCGTCTCTGCAGGTAACCTAATTAAAGTGACTTCACGCTATCTCCCTCACTCACCTTACACGGATAATTGTCTCTGTCTCTTGCACTCATTCTGCCTCTCTCTTATCCTCTCTCACACTCTCTGTTAGAAACTTAAACTTTAACGTATACCCTTCCTTTTACTCCAGCTCCTGTCTCTGCTCATACTGTATACCCTTAAAACCCAAGAAACATGTCATTTCCCATCTCTCCCTCCCTCTTCCTCTCTGGTTCTTCCCTTCCCTTATCTTCATGTCTCTTTAAGCCAGAGTGGGTGTCCTGTCTGTCTACCCATGGCTCCTAGCTCCCCAGGGTAGCATTTCCAGGCTTCATTTGTTTGAGGGCTTTCTAATCTGGGGACTGGGACAACCTCAGTCCACCGTGCCCTCGTCAATCATCCCCGCAGAGGAGCAGAGAGGAGGTGAAGAAGGAGTAGAGAGGAAGAAGAAGACTGGAGGTGATGGCATGATTAGTTATCTGTCCTCGCTCTCACCCACCCGCCCCATCGCCAGCTACTACCACTCTCTCCATCGTTCCCATCTCTCCCTTACTTACTCCTTCTGCCTTTCCATATCTTCCTCCCTCACTGTCTCTCTATCTATCTTACCTTCTTATCTCTCTTTTGCTTGTTCCTCTCTCCTGCATCCTGAGCGCCAGCCTGTAGCGCCAGCCATCCCTCTATCCGTCTGTCTATTTATCTGTCAGTCTGATTGTCTGACCTCAGCCCCGATGGTGGTCCCTTTTGTGTCTGCGGACAAATGAGGATGACCTTTTATTGTAAAACAGACACCTATGGGGAGGGATGAAACCGCCAGTGTTTAAATTAACAACAGAGAGAAGAGAGGGTGAGGGAGGCTATTTCAAACAGAGGGAGGGAGATGGATAGAGGGAGAGAGAGTGTAAAGTTTTTGAAGTTCTAATAATTATAGAACAGTGTTTGCGTCAAACTAGCATGGCCACTGTTCAATAATAAAGTCCCCCACCTCGCTGGCAGCTATTGATGAACAGTGGTGGAACAGTGAGGAGCGGACCTCTTGAACGTGCCCCAGACCCATCAGTATGGGTGCATGAATTATAAATGGCATTGACAGTGGAGGCCATAAGAGTAGACAGAGTATTATTGCACATGAAGGTCCATTCTGATTTTGATTATTTTTATTCCAGGGGGCTCACAAAAGGCCAGGAGACCGTTGGTGAATATTCTAAAAGGGCACAGGGCCGAGATGGGCTTGATGGCAGGCTTTGATTTCTGGCTAATAGCCACTTCAAACAGGCCTGGACGACCCGTAGACAGGGGAGGAAGATGACACTGGGGCTAAAGGACAGAGGGACACACAAAGGGACACACAAACCACACACACAGAAGACATGTTACATTTTACAGTTTAAGTGTTTAGTTGACATTCATATCGAGCTTCAAGTTGGACTGTACAAACACGACCACACACATATGGCCCATTGACAAATTATCACATGTATATTGTGTTTGACATATGAAGCACTGTTAAGTGATAAAATGTTCTGGGTTCATCTGTCTGTTAAAGCAGGTGCTTTTTGGCTTTTGCACAAAGAAAATTGAGATATTGACTTTATTTCAAAATGGTAGGATTTCGCAAATAATGTAGAGACTGTTTTCTGCAACATGCTGCTAAGATGCCTACTTATCTTGTCCTTGCTCTGGGGGGAGATTAGTTCTCTAATTTTGGTGTCTGACATTTTTCCTAATCATTTTTACAAAGGAAGTGCAGCTCTTGTAGCTCATAAAGTTCTCTCTTAAGATTCAAATTGACCGCCTGAAAATGACGTCAAAAAAATCACATACTAATCTCTTGTGGTTTGTTTGGATGTTATATGCAAAACCTTTATACATAAAAAGGCAGCATACAGTAACATACACCCAAACAAGGTGCATAGATAAATTTAGAAGAGTATGTGACAACTGAAAACCTGGCGCAACTTTGCAGGATCTAGTGAAACTAATGCACAGGTGTGTGTTCACATGTGCATGGACACACACAAACGGACCTCATAACTTTGTGGATTAGGATGCATTTTACATTTTACTTCTTATCTCTTCCCACTATCTCTCTCTCTCTCTCTCTCTCTCTCTCACACACACACACACACACACACACACACACACATACACATACACATACACATACACATACACACACACACACTCTCATAAGCATGGAATCATGCAGACTGTTCTGTTGCCTTGGTGATCTAGAATTCTTTGTCTGCTTTGGCCCGGCTTCTGGGTGGGGAGTCAAAGTCTGGATTATAGGCTGAATTTAATATAGCAAAATTAATCTACCCCACTGCAACACACACTGCACAAACTCTCACACCACCTCATCTATACACACACACACACAAATACCCAACACAGTATAAATCTTCCTTAAGGTCCAGCTCCACCTCCTCTTCATCATAACTGCCTCTCATTCATTAGGCACACAGTAACACAACAGTATATACACTTTCGCACATAAACATGTCCACACTTACACATACAGTACACACCCACTGTGATTGTCACACGACTGAGATAGCCTCTACGCCACAGTCCCACTCTTTCTCTTTTAATTACAAAGAATGGGCCTGGGTAGGTCACACAAAACAAATCAATATCTCTAAAAGAAATATTCAAATGTGACCTAGAAAACAGAGCTTGCGCACCCATTTTATCATTGATTTTTGACACAAGGCGATTTAGTCTTTGGGAGATTTTTTTTTTTTTTTTTTTTTGCTTTGTGCCAAACAGCACATAAATATTTACTCCAAAGATAAAGCACAAGTGCAAGAGAATGAATATTGAGTTTGGAGGTAAGCATGTGTGTATGATCCAATATCCATCCAAAGAGGGGCTGTGTATTGTCTCAGTCAGAAAGGCAATATAAATATAAGCATATTTGTTAGAGGCAGGGTCAATATCATAAGGTGGATATGGTTTGCACCTCTGAGGCTGCTTAGAGAGATAGTTTGAAATCAATGGTGTGTCTGGCACCCAGCTCATTGTCTGATTACTCTTTTCTTTCTTACAGCTACCAGATTAATTTATTTTTCAGATTCAGTCAGAGGGGAGGACCCTGTCTCTCTTTTACTTACACTGCTTCATTTAAAATTATATAAGGTTTTTTTTTTTAATACTTGGTTTATCTTCTTTAAAAAATCAAAACTCTGTTCAAGGAGGGATTGCTGAGCCTGCACACTTTTTTCCCCACCACAGTTTGCTGCTTCACACTAGGGCCATCACACATTTTCACCTGGGAGCTGCCAAGCTCAGCCGGTCTTCTACTGTTGACGACTGAGCAGTTTCACTGGGGTAGTTGGGAGTTAAGCGCTCATCCGTGGATTTAAAATGCCAGCTTTCCTGTCTCATTCCTGCTTTTTTAACCTGTAGGTTGCTGCTGCCCTCCATACACTGTTGCAATCAACTGATTGGATTTTTTGGAATTTGATAGATATAGCATTCATTAAGTCTGTGCCGTTGAGATGCCAGTGTTACTGCTTGGTTGGTTCACAGAGAAAATGTCAATTTTCTTCTGGAGAAAGCTCAAATAATGATCCATGAGCTCCTCTGTGGCTGAAGCTGCAACACATGTAATCCAGAAACATGATGCCAAATCCACTCAGTCATTAATGGAGTACACTTATTCAGTTTAAGTATTAGCTAATGCTGGTGATGGTTTAAGGAATGTTTAGGAGTGAAAACGCACAGATTACTTTCTATATGTGCCGCAGAGCTGCAGACTCAGCTGTTGTGATGGGTTTTACTCACAGCTGGTTTCTGATGGTCATTCTGCTCAGGTGTCTGGACTTGTCTATGTGTGTGTGTGCATGTGTGTGCGTGTGTGTGTGTGTGTGTGTTGGGTTATATTTGGCTGTGTGTTGTGGGGACCTATATGTAGAGGCTTGTCGTCCTGATTGGGACAAAAAGCAAGTAAGGTACATCATTAGATTGTAAAGTGAAGACATGTTTTAAAAGATTTTATGCTCAGAGTTTGGCAAGTAGTGGTTATGGTTAAGGTTAGAGTAAGTCTGTTGGAAATTAATGTAAGTCAATGTAATGTCCTCTGAAGTCATGGAGACACAACTGTATGTGTGTGTGTGTGTGTGTGTGTGTGTGTGTGTCCGTGCGTGTCTGTGTGCACATTTTTTTGCGAGTTAGGAGGAAGAAGAGGATATAAGCCTGGATTAAGTTCAGAGGATGATTTTTATCCTTGTAGGGGGTCTCTAAACGGTAAGAGATGGATGCAAGGTGACCCTATCTGGACACACACCACACACACACTTACACACACATATAGATGCACTCTAAAAGAAACAATCATCATGCACTCACCAATGAACACACATGTACAGAAACACATAAACATACCCACAAGGGCAAGGACACACCAGAAGAAAGACTTGAAGAAACATGCAATCATCACATGCACACGCACACACACACACACACACACACACACACACACACACATACACACACACAAACACACTCACAAACACACACTCACACACACACATACATACAGGTGTGTTGTGATCCACAAACAGGGATTATATAGTGCTGATGTTAGAAGTAAAAGAAAGAAAAGACAGCTCTGCCAAAGCTTCCTCCTCACTGTCACGGCGATAACACTAACAGTATTGACAGTGGATAGAATCACCTTCAATAACTTCTACTTCTTTTTCATCCTTTTTTTTTCTTTTTTTTATTTGTACTGCCGACTTTTGTGTATTGAGAGTGTGTGTGAAAGACAGCAGCAGAGGATGGCTCAGAACTGAGAATAAATATAGGAGCTCAATTAATTCAGAGGTCTTCCATCAGTGTATGATTTCTTCTCAGCTTCTTTACCCTTATGTTCAGAGAAAGAAACAGTGCAATCATATGGTTCCTGATCGAACATTAGGTCGGCATCATGGCATCAAAGAGCAAAGGAGCAGGTGAGTAAGATAAATAAAAGAAAAGAGAAACAGAAAGGGTGCGGGCGCCCTGTGTCATTTCATCTTTTCATTTTCCATACAAGTGATGGCAGCGTTTGACGGAGAAGCCGATTATTGTGGGATTTCTCTTTGTTCTCAACCGTTAGAGCTCGAGATAAGCGGTGGACAAGCAAATGGAATTTTCTCATTCAAATCCTCCTCCTGCCCCATCTCCTTCTCTATGACTTCCTCCTTTCTTCTTGTCTTCTTCCTTTCTCTTTCTCTTTCCAGCTCTGTGTCCATGTCTGAGGCACTGATCAGATTTGGCCCTTGGAAATGAGATTTCAAGGGACTCAGTTCATCCCGCAATGCTGCGTGTGACCTTTGCTTTGTTTCTGTCTCTTTCTGTCTATCTTGCGACATTTCTTCACTGTGAGCACACAGGTGCAGACACTCAGATCTCTACACACACACACACACACGCATGCATAGATTACTTCTCTTTGTAGTGCATTTTACACAAGCTCTCAACACACTTTATTAAGAGTGAAAAGAAAGTCGGAACAGAACAATAAAAGAAACAAAGATGAGACAACGTGGATAAAACAGGCAGCATAGTGTAAACTGGGTGTTTGCTCTTACAAGACTGGGGCCTTTGGGTCTTGACTTGGTCTTTGAGGTGGAAGTGTGGGCATAGGTCTGATCTAAAGAGCAAGTACAAACTCTGACTCCGTAACATGCTTACAAGTATTGTTATATAAAGTGCTGTAAGGGAAGAACTGCTGAACATCCTTGTGACTTCTTTTTGAAATGATAAAGTTGGTCTAAGTACAGTGTAAGGCTGCGGCAGGAGGACAAAGTTGATAATAATTTCATAGTCACATGTGCTTTTACCTTAATGCCACAGTCTTCTTTTTTCTTTTTTGTTGATTCCATCTCTGTCTATCTCTCTCTTCAGCTGCTAATATGAAATATGAAAAGGTCTGTATCCCACCTCAACTCTGCTGCTTCACGTCGAAAAACAACCTCCCACTACCACCCCCCACCCCCCACCCCTGCCTCCACAGGATCATTCCAAACAACTATTTCATTCAGGGATGGTAATCAGACAGACAGTCACACACACACGTGCGCACACACACACACACACACACACACACACACACACACACACACACACAGAGTAATGGCAGTAAGTGATTAGGTTCACAGATGAGGGATCATTTTTGTCCATTTTCTGGGAAATGGTGATTGCTCCCAGCATTCATTAGCAAATCGCAGAGTTCAAATGATTCAGAGGCAGCACCCACTCTTTTAAAACCACGTTGCGCAGTCCAAGATGAATAAAATGAGACCACAAATTAATAGACATACCACTAAACTAGTTTTACAGATGAAAAGGACACAGCGTTTTTATGTCCTTGATGTCTCTGGAAAGTTTAGTAAAATATGTAAGCACTGAAACTTCATTTCCGTGTCAATTATCAACAAGGAAGATTTTTATAAGAATATCTGTGTGTGTTGCTGCTTTAGCAGGGCATATACAGCACAAGAGTCTATTTGAATGGCACCGTGTGTGAATGTATCATTGAAATGTGTAATCCCATAGCAGCTGGGGAGCTGTGTGTGATGGAGAGAGCTTGGCTTCATCATAGCCTCCACAGGAGACTGGATGAGTCCAGAATGAGAGAGACAGACAGAGACGTAGAGACTGAGAGAGAGAAGGAGGGAGGGGGAGAGACACCATACTGACAGTATGAATGATACATCATATGATTGTCTTGGACAGAGCTGTTCTCTCTGACTGCCTATACCGCACTCTCCAACTGTCCTCCATTTCACAAGCCCTGGTAGACTGATTTATTACACTCAACAAAACTGCTATAGACTAGACTGTGTGTTGCTGCCTATAAGTTTTCAAACTTTTTATTTTTATATATTATTTTGTTTTTCTATGACTTATTTCCCCAATTGCAGCGATGGCTACTTGAAAATAAATAAATAAAGCCATAATCTTTGATTTTAAAATAGTAAAATTTAAGACATCAACAGTGATATGTTCATCAAGGATCAGATTAAACTTAATATTTTTCGAGTAACTCCATTCAATCTTTGCAAAAAGTTCACTGCTGTTATTCAAGTGGTTTTGAGGTTGAGACTTTTTTTGTAGGCCTAAAGCCAACCACTGGAAATTCAATAGTAAAATCAAATAAAATCAAGACGTATTTAAGTGGATATATCTAAAATGCACTTGCCTATACTGCACTGCATGTTTTTATCTCCTATTAACTGTCAATAACAATCAATAATCTTTTCTAAAGTTTGAAGTTTTCGCTTCCTTTTCTCCCACTGCTAAAACAAGCAAAGGGCCGGAATAAACACATGTCATCAGTGGGATAACAAGAATGGTGTGTTTGTGGGATGTAGGTTACATTTCAAAGGTTTGAAAGGCCAGAGAAAGCTACCATCTGTGAATTATTGAAGAGGTAAGGGATATGATGGAGAATTTGAGTGAGTAGCATTTAGAGTTCAGAAGTGAGAGAGATGGCTGGCTCACAGTGCAGTTCTGTGTGCATGACTACGATGGGAAATCCATATACCCTAACCTTTCTTTGTCTGTAGTTTTATTGAAATTGACTGGTCAGAGGGACGGTGCTTCACTAGGATAGTTTGAAGTGAATCCAGTCCCTCCTGATTCCAGACCTCCTTCACTCCTCAACTTACAAACTGTGTTTGCACTGTATGCGGATGATGAAATCTTGTAATATGAGACTTGCTGCTTCCCAGTTCTGTCTGGAACATGTATCCCGCTCCTTTTTGATTTATATGGTTGATAGAAACTCACTCCTGATAATAAGTGTGCGTGTGTGTGTGTGTGTGTGTGTGTGTGTGTGTGTTTGTGTGTTTGTGTGTGTGTGTGTAAATATCATAGCCACAAGCCAGCACTGTACTCAGTTTTTATTTTTATAAAACACTTTTATTTTGTTTTCTGAGGCTTTATGCAAACCCACACAATTATTCAGATATCACACAGTATGACCACCGGTTCTCAGGACACTTATGGGATTACATTTGTTTTGGACAAAAAGATATCAATTTTTACTGTCATTTTGCACCTATTTCCTAAATTTGCCAATTTACCATAAATACAGACAATCATCTGAAATGACAACATATGGAATTGCAAAGAGGATTAGGCATAAACACCTCCCATATCTCCACCAGCCACCCCGTTGAGGGAGGGCAGGTCGGCAAATAGGTTTTTCACATTTCAGACACCACAATGTCACTCCATCTCATTGCGGCATCCATTACGTGCTACCTTGGGAATGAGGAGAGGTCCATGCTGAGAATCAGGGCAGAAAATGGCCGCCCGCTAGGAGGGGTAAAATGGCCAGCATTATTATTCTGGCTCCCCCCCAGGGGGAATTGGCCTGAATATAGATATGCAACATTATAAAACCAGGTTATTATCTGGGTGCAGGGTAACGGCCTCTTGCCTGTCTCCCCTATGACACACACACACGCATACACATTGATAAACACACATACACACACAAGAGCGTGCGCACACCTCCTGAAATCAGAGTGCAGTATCTGGGTAGTGTAGGATACTGTGATGATTGCAGCGCTTCTGGTGTCTGAGGGATGTTTATTGTCCCTATTGTTGTCGTTTTTCTGTTTTCATCATGTGTCATTGTTTTTGTGATTATTTTCTTGCCTCTTTTATTCACAGAAAATTAACATCAAGCTTCCCTCAGTTCTGTCTGTCTGTCTCTGTCTCAGCGTACATAATGTCATTTTATGGTGCAATGATATTTCCGATTTCAGTAATGTAGACGGCAGCTTCATATCAGTGAGCATTATTCATTTAAGGGTTGTGTTCTTTAAAAACACGTTATTACTTTGGCAATAACATTTTTTTGGCAATAAAATTGAGTTGTATGTGAGAGTGTGTGTGTGTGTGTGTGTATATGTGTTCGTAATTAGGATTATGTATACATTTTACAGATTATACCTGACATGTTGAGCCATGTTCACCACCATAATGATCTAGCTCCTTTAAGAAATCCACACATGGACAAATGTACATTTACCTCTATCTTTATATGCAGCACAGGATTGACACAAGCAATTTAAATTAGGTAGTAAAGCTACTGTCCCCCTCTCTCTCCCTCTCTGTCTCTTCTTCTGTATATACGTCTTCTTTCTATTTATGTTAGTATCTTCCTCTCTCAGTTCTGTATTCTGTCTCCCTCCTTCCTCTCTTGTTCTAAATTTCCCTTTTTTTCTGTTGATGTCTACTGATTATGCTTCCCTTCAGTAGATTTGCCCCTTCCTCCCAATGCTTTTCATACAATTTAATAGCTCTTTCTCTTCTCTTCCTCCACCTCTCTCTATCTGTCTATCTGACTTCTCCAGGTCTGCTCTAATTCCCTCCTTTATTCATGAACCTAACCCTGCTGGGTTAGCTGGCTTGGTGTGTACAAGCACACGCTTGTGTCTGTAGCTTTATGTTTGTGTATTTATGTGTGTGTGGTTGTGTGGTTGTGTGTATGTGTGCGCGTGCACTGTGCACAAGAGGAGAGGCAGACAGCAAATAGGAATATGAATCTTTAAGGGCCTGCTGCTACTGTGACTGAAATGACTTTTTCGAGCCACAATGATTTCGTAAGAAGGATGTTGATGAGGGCCAGATTGCAGATGTGTAGGTGTGTGTGTGTGTGTGTGTGTGTGTGTGTGCTATGGGTTACTGCATGTCTGTTTTGCCTCTTTGTGACTATACATATAGCTTATACATCCAAATCTCCTTTATACATTATTTTTACCGTATAACCTCCTTTCTTTTAACCAAAAGGCAACATTTGTCCAATGCACTACTTCTCTAAATATGGATTGTCATTGGGATATGTACATATCAGTTAACAGCTTTTTAATCATCTCCCTGCCTGACAAAAGAATATAAACTCTAAGTGACATGTTTCCATTTTTACTCACTGAATATTCCCTACATCCATTCAGAATGACAAAATACAGATTACCATGCCTCAACTTCAAAACTAAACTCTTGTTTTGGCAGTTTCATTCCTATATTTTCCAAATCTGAGCTCACAGGCTCTCAGCTCCCCTGTGAACGTAGTGGACAGAGTGCAGGACTAAATGACTGTTTGAGCATCACAACCATGTGTCTGGAGCCCAAAGTGTCAGGTTGAATGGTCACCGCCAACCATGATGAGTCAGCAATAATTCATTAGCAACCCAAGAGCACGGTAGGGATAGCAGCTAGGGGTCAGGGTTACGGTTGGAGGTCATGTGGGAGGTATTGCTCACTGAATTAAAATAAGTTGCTAGCCTTGGAACGTGAGCTATCAAAATATTTGACATTTGGTGGAATTCAGTGGGGACATGAAATGCCAAATGCCAATAAAAGGGAAATGTGTATTCAGAAGATGTAGATACCAAGTAGTAGATATCACTGAATGTACAAAATGAGTTGTGTGTATGTCTTGACAGTAGGCTGGACCCTCTCCTTTCTGATTTGTGCACAAAAATGGATGATGGATTTTACTCAGATTTACCTCATAAAATAACCCAAATAAATATTTTTCTCATGATTTCATTCTCTGTGCACAAAAGAAAAGCAAACTTCATTTTATTTTGTTTACTTTTACATTTTTAGGTGTCTCCAAAAAAATCTCATCATGCCTCACGAGGATGACTCATAGGCTACAACTGTTTTTACATTAGATTATTTTTAGTTCAATATAGAAAGCCGAGAAAAGGTCAGTGGGTGAGATTCTCCTGTTTCATAAACTAAACAAAGCTGACAACCCCATCAAAAACGTGCGAGCAACTGCTGACGGATTGGGAAAAAAATTTAGAAACGTGTTTGTGTGTGCATGTGTAAATTCACTTCTATGGTGTGTGCGGCCATGACTGTGTGCGGATCTACGGCTTCTGCTGCTGCTGCTAGAGTATGGCTGCTACTCTGGGCTGTCTGTCACCAGCCTCCATGTCATTACCATACAGCCATGACATCTCTGGCAGCCTTCTGAAGCCTCAAATCTGATAAAAACAGAGATAAATCTGATCTCTGATCTTCCTGATGAATATGATAAGACCTGCTCCAGGTTAATGGACCTTGACACCTTTCAGGGCCCCAGGATCCACAGATCCCGGATCAGAGGTGGAAGAGACTACAGAGGTGGAGTAAGAGGAAGTAAAACCCAGGGGGGGTTAGTAGAAGCTGCCCTAGAGAGGTGCTCGCAGGCTGGGCTTGGATGACAGCCATGGCTGGGTGATGGTCCAAAGCTCCATGCAAAGCCCCCCTCTTGCCTGTGGAAGAGCGGAGGGGCTCGTTCTCAGTCATTCACACACACACACACACACACACACACACACACACAAACACACACACACACACACACACAACACACACACACACAGACACACGTAACTTTCTGTCTCTCTTTTCCTGTTTTTAATTCGCTCTTTCCATCTCTCCTCTCTTCTCTGTCTCTCTCCTAGACTGTCTTCTATTTCTGTTTTTGCTCTCACATGCACACACACACACACTCACACACACACACGCACTCACACACAGGGATCTGGGGGATATATAGGGGTGTGGTAGAGCTAGTGATGAGGCTCTGCTTTGATGCCCAGTGGGAGATTACAGGGCCAAGAAGCAGAGATAAAAGTACAACTGAAACACAGGTATCTGCTCTTGCTTATGCCTTACAAACACATTCACACATACACTTACACACATCCATAACACATGTTTCGAGTTGACCTTAGATACACATGCACAGACACACACCTACATACACACTAACATCTAATGGCTAGTCAGTGACACTGAGGTCTTTGCCCCTGTCTGCCAGTCCTCATTTGTTTTCCAGCCCCTCCTCTGTGTGTGTAACAGTAGCACTTGCTACTGGGTGTCTTGTTACTCCTCAGAAGGTCTATTGATTTAACTCTTGCCACAATCTATAACACTATTGTCTTGCCTTAAGTGTCTCATCTGTACAATTCACTGGCAGGAGTCTATACATCAAAAACCCCGCCTGCTTAAGGATATTGGTATTCTGCAACATGCTGGGAATTCTTTTTTTTTTTTCTCAGTGAATTTCACATTTCTTGCACACTCAACCATACTTTTTTAAAGGAAAGATGCTTGCAGCAAGGCAGAACACAGGCTGGTACAGGTTTATTTTTACTTCTGTTGTGTTTATGAAGTCAGTATTTTATTTCACAATATCATATAGCAGCGGGGGAGACCACAAGTTATAATTTAGATTTGCCAGAGTGGGACATAGATGAGATATTCACCCTAGTTTGGGATTTTGACATATAAAAAAAAAAAAAAGAAAGAAAAAAAAGGAAAAACGTGTTCTGGTTAAAATATACACATAGGCTGACAGTTAAGAAAATTAAAATAATAAAGTCACAGCTATATTGATATATTTGCTGAAAGGCATAAAAAGACATTTAGGTGTGTTGCTAATTTTAGTTTTCATCTTAAATTAGCTTTCTTTTCAGAGTCATTCTGAGAATAGATACTGTATATATGTGTTGGTATTTGATCATACACTGATCTTCTTGATCCTTTTTTGTCCAAGCAAATGGAATCTACCTGAGAGCAACAAATGTTGATAGAAAAAGGCAGTCACATTTTCTGATGTGAGAAATGCTTTCTGTCAAGTATCCTACACACTCAGGTGTTTGGCCTGTGCTGTGCCAATATTCTTTGCAGTAATTGTAAGTCCTCTATTGATGTTGTTTTATACCTTTCTGTAACTATATAAATAATTATAATATGTAATATAATTAATGTTTTACAAGTTTTAGCTCATGGTGTAAAAATCTCAAGGTTACATTTAAGAATCTGGCAGGTTCTTACCTACAAGTTTTTACAACTTTAAAGATTAATAAAACAAATTGCTAACACATGACTTTGACCTTTTCTGAGCAGTGTTAATTTATCTGGTAAGAATGTGTAAAGAAACACAGATAGATGGTTGGACCGGTGAATAGCACTGAAGCTGTAGAGCAAAATTCCTTCTTTACCTTTTCAGAGACACAACCATCTTTGAAGATCTATACTTCTGTGACAAGCGTTGCAGTGTTATGATATGATGTGTCCAACGTTATGACATCTCTGAGAAATACTTACTGGAAAGGGATCATTAGGTCTCTGCTGTTGTATAGCATGTACAATTGTAAGCAGCTAATTGATAGAATAACAACAGGTTTGACTAAAACATTGCCTGAGAAAGGGAAACAAAAACCACTTAGAAGTACTGACAAAAATAAATAAACAGAGCATTGTCTTTCTTGTCAATCTTGATTGTCTTCAGCGAGTTTGAATGAAAGCTGTACTAAAAATATTACAGCAATGTAGAAAAACTGTAACTGTCCACACTTGTTGTTTGTTTGTAAATATGCACATTTTAAAACCTGGTTGTAAATCTGGTAAACTCCACGCTGCACCTTGTGAGCTCTAAGGTTCACCTCCGTTGAAATGACTGCATTTTAATGTGACAGTTATGGATGTACGTAGATATTTTATACATGTGGATTGGCCTAGATCTCAGCATTGTAACATAACATTAGCTAGTTGTTCCAGTCAAAGTCCTGGAAAAAAAAAATCATTGCTAAAAAAAGATGAAACACCCAACAGTAAATGTAAAACATTTGAGAGATGCATTCCATTCCACAGCTGAAATAACATAGTTCAGTCCATAAGGTAGTGTGTCAGTCCATTTGGACACTAAACACCATTGTTTGAATTCAAACTATCCTGAATGATCCCAGAGCAAAGTATAAATATTTAATAAAACCCTCTACCTTGAACCACAGCCCACTGGTTGCTCCCAGAGTCTCAGATTGTGAATCCATGAATTATTATATGCTATTTATTTTGTTTGTTTGTTTTTCATTTCTCTCAGTCAATACTTCTTTAGTGTCTGTTTCCTCCATACTTAATTAGCCTGCATGTTACATTTTATCTTTCTCTCAGTGTTGCGATTTCACACTGTAGCTGATCTCCATCTGCCAGTCCATCTATCTCGCCATCACGTTAAGAACCTCACGTCACACGGAGATCTAGGTGTCAACATGAGGGCTTCTGTCGTCGTGGAGACATCAGCAGCGTAATCTGCAGGAGGTACATGTACCTCATCCTAGTTACCGTCACCAGGCTCGGCAGGATATGAAACAGGCCCAGCAGGAAGGGTTGGTGATTAGAGCAGGACTCAGTTATGGAAATGCCATTACACTGGGAAATGATCAGAAGTGTTTCACTAGGTTGTTTTTCCAAAATCAGTAACATCTATCTATCTATCTATCTATCTATCTATCTATCTATCTATCTATCTATCTATCTATCTATAGTAAAAAAAAATAGCATTCCCTCTCTGATGCACACATTTTCACAAATAAGTCATTCCATCTCTGTATTGGTCCAGAATATTTACACTGGAAATCAAATTCTGTTGTTGTTTGTGGTGCAGGCATGAATAAAAACATGAGGGTGATTTTCCAAGGCAGAATAATGTGCCATTGGCGCCTTTTCCTCTGGAGTTCCATTGCCCTAAAATGAGGCCGGTCAGATGGGGAGTGATGCCGTTCCATGATGGTATTATACGATTGCCACCTTTACGCACACTTCCCTCAACCTCTCCCGCGCTCACTCTCTCCTCCACTGTATTCCCCCCTGCCTTATTTTACCTTCACCCCAGCGTCCAAATACTAAAGCTCGCAATTTTGGATCCGCATCACTGTCATTCCATTATGATGGAAGCATGCAAACATACATGCACATGTGCAAAGATCCGAATACGTGCAGAGTAATGCACACACGGCCACACACTGATATTGTTTCACAATAGTAAGATCCCCTGAAAATATATTTACTATTTTAAAGTGAGTTTTTGATATAGAAATATTTTAGCTACAGTATGTTGATAGGAATTCAGCATACAGCTCAGCTGGAAGGGAACATGGCACACTGTGACCTCGCACATCTATTTCTGTAGAGGCCTAATCTGACTCATGCCACACAAAAAGAAAATTCATATAGGTGCACTATAAGTACATTGTTTGAGTAGACTACCTCAAGTAAATTCATAATTTAACCAGTTTTCAATATCCAAATGATGTGTTCGCTCTCCTTTTTCATGGTGTATCTTTGCTCCTGTCTTCCTTGAAACGTGTCAGAATGTCTTTTATTCGTCTGTAAGACATCAATATATCTCCATGAACATTCAGCATTCCTTTATTCCTGCACTTTGGCCATTATAGTGATTGTAATTCTTATTCTGTCTTTTAAATAGGAAGTACATCTGAGGCAGACTGTTCATTTATCCATGCTGAAGGTTTCCATTGAATGTAAAAACTGGCCCACGCAAAGTAATGTTCATCACAGGAACTTGATCCTTGGATGATGGCTATGTTAAGATGGCAGATAGGGAAAGAAATCCCTCCCCAGTGGTGCCTTCAGCTTTGATATGCAGGCCTTCCCCACATATGGCTCCCCTGTGAATATTACACACATTTGTTTATATATATTTACACACACATTTTTATTAAAAAGAATTACGTCTTGGAAATGTCAAGGTTAATTTCCTGGTGAGGAGAGAGAGTGAGACAAAGGGGTGAGGCCTGTGAAAATGAGAGGAATGTGGAGGATTTGAATGCATCTGTATGTGTGTGTGTGTGTGAGTGTGTTTGTAGGAATGAGTCAGTTGGTGGGTGCATGTCTATGTTAAACAAGGACAGTACCCCGTGTAGGAAAGATAGAAATAACTTTATTATAATTTACACATCTGTGTCATAGGAAACAGATGTTCAGATTTAGGATTACAAAGAGAACAAGAAATAGAGTGAATGACAGAGATCAAAAGAGGGAAAGAAAGAGAAAGAGTAAATGTGTAGAAAGAATATGCACAGTGAAAATTTTCTTCCATTTCAGCTAATGCTGCATAACTGCTAGAAAAAGAAGAAACGTGGAGGGCAAAAGTAAAATATATATATATATATATGTATATGTGTGTGTGTGTGTGTGTGTGTGTGTGTGTGTATTTATATTTATAATGAGTCATATTGTAATAAATATATATTTTCCAAAAAGGTAATTCCAGACAGGACAAAAAATGATTAACTCAGTAAATGCTCTATCCAGAAACAATAATGCAGTAAACATGAATCGACAGAACTGTATGGAGATGAATGCAGTTGGCATTATAACATCCTTTAAACCATTCTTTAAACCAAAGTGATGACAACTAAAGTTTAGATGCTTTAGAACAGAATGATAAAAACGACCAAAAGGTGAGTTAGATGAAATAGTTGGTATTCAGTCAAAAAACTAAATATCACTGTACTTTGACACGCACAAACAAACAATAAAGTGCATGTTGCTGTTTCATTCTGTGCCCCTGCCTTCTCTCTTCCTTCCATCCAATTTACCCTTTTTCTTTCTGTTTGGTGAGACATTTTTCCCTCCGCTACAAAGCCAATGTCATGTTCAGAGCTTTTCTACATAAGTGTTTCATGTCACTTCTATTCCCCTAAAACTCACTTGCCTATTCTATGTGTTCCCGATCTTATATTTGGGTTTGAGAATGGATAGGTAACATTAAAGAGCTATCACTTTCTCCCTCTGTCATTCCCCTCCTTCATACTCCATTTGATCTGAAGCCAGATATGGCTTTTAGATGTGAATGTGGACAGACACACGCACGCACGCACACACACAAACACACACACACACAGACACACAGAATACCTGAGTGCACAACAACACATGCACCAGTGCAAACAATGTGCACACACTCCATTTGATTGACAGATAAACACTGTGAGGGAACACACATACACGCACACTCAAACATGTGCAAAAACACACCTTTATCTCACAAGGCTTTTATTTTGTGTATTTCCTCCTAGCCAAACATCAAAAGGCGAATACCATCTCACATCACACAGACAAACAACAATATTACAATTCTCGGTGCTCGACAATGCCATTTTAAATGCTCCACCCTTGACAACTTGTGGAATGGGTTGAAGGAATGGAGGAAAGAACAAACAGACATAAATACACAACAAATACCACCTACAGCCAATAAAATATGCATGGCAGAGGACGACTACCTTTAAACTGACTACTGTCAGAATTAATAAAAAAAAAAAAAAAACACAGTAACAGTGACAGTCTTCCACAGGTGTTTGTCTGTGTCTTCATATTCTATTCTTTCCATGTTCTATTTTTGTACTTATGTGTGCGTCTGCACTCAAATATAATACAGCTCCACAGTGTGAAGTCAAAATGCATGGTAAGATCAGATTATTAGACAAGCTGCAAAAGAAAAAAAAAAGCAAGTAAAAAGTTTTCTGTTTCTTTTTCATATTTTTCACACTTTTGTTTTACAGAAATTTTCATGAATTACTTTTACACTTAATTTCTTAAAATTCAACGACTTCTTAGCATGACACAAATCTTTCAACAACTGAACAGAATTATGAGACTCCGGCAAACTCTCCAAATGTTGCAGTGCAAACTGTTCGGAAAGTTAAAATTAATGCACTCAGATTTTTAAGAATGTGCCCCTCAGAGAAACCTTGATATGTTAGATCCCAATAACTCATCTTTTTCTTTTAGTCCTGCCTTTGTTCACTCTTTCTGATCTGTAATTGAAAAAGCATTCCATTTTTATTTTCCATCGCTATCCAAAGGCTAAATCCAAAACACCAGCCAAGAGGTTAGCCTGGTCACCTGGCACCCACAGGCACTCTCTCTCCCTCTCTCTCTCAGTTTCACACACACACACACACACACACACACACACACACACACACACACACACACACACACACACACGCACACGTATATGCACACACATACACACACCTGGCTGCTGTGCTTCAATAAACTGTAAATTCCTCCTCTGCACCCACCGTACCCGAGCTAACCCTTTAAAAGTCACCCGCCTCCATCTTGTAATGCATGAACACACACACACACACACACACACACACACACACAGACACACACATACTTACCCACAGTCACACACAACAGACGAGCCCAAACACACAAAAAAACAATGTGGCTTAGTGGATGGTATCAAATTTAGTGGCCACGGGTATCTGGCTGTGGTCATAAATCTATATCTAACATGTGAGAAAATCTCTACATGAATATCTGGAGACACAGAGGGAGAGGGAGACAGAGAGACAGACAGCAGGATACAGAGAGAGAAACAAAGGAGAAAAAGCAGAAAGCAAAGTCAGGGTCTTGTAAAGAGAAGGAGGGCCACAGACAAATAGAATAAGTAGGAGACAGGAGGCTGAGTGAGGTATAGAAAGAAATAAACAAACAAATACAAGACGGTAGGAAAACTGAGTGGGAGAGTGGGCAACAAAGCACAGCAGAGGAGAGATGGAATAAGTAAGAGAGATAAAGATAAACCGGCAGAGGGAGAAACAGAAAGATAGACGGAGCAAGAGAGTCACAGACGGATACTATGACAGTGAGAGATATATGGGCGGAGGGACAAACCGAGAAGGAGAAGGAGGGCTAGAGACAGACAGACAGAGAGACAGACAGACAGACAGAGAGACACACAGACAGACAGACAGACAGACAAGAGCGCGAGGGAGATACATGACCCCTCTCTCTCTAACAATGGCTCTTCATGTGGTGCCCAGCTTAGCAGGCGAGCCGCTGGAATCAGGAATGTGGAATGTGGGATTTTAGGCTTGGAAGTGATAGCTACTGTCTGTGTGTAATATTTAGGGTCGACACAGGGAGCCTCTGGCACGCCATGAAACACATGGACAGCACTGCTTTTTCTGCCGCAAGTTGGTTTGGTTTGGTTTGTGTGTGTGAGTGCATATGCATGTCAAAAAGTGCATTCTGCAACATTTGTGTGCAGAGCTAATGTGTGTATGATATTGTAGGTAATCTTAAAAAAATTATTTATGTATGTCTGAGAAAAATATTTGTTGATATGTCCTCTCACTGAATTCTCTATACTGTCGTATTATTTCTGACAATTTAATAACAGTAATTTTACATGTGGTAGAATAAATATCGAGAACTTTCACAGAAGTAAAGTAGCAATAACACATTGTGTGTTATGTGTGTATGTTAAATATTAAAAATAATTATAAAATAATATTACAGGTAAAATCGTTCATTCAAAATTTTCAAAGAT
The DNA here is from genome assembly GCF_002814215.2 of Seriola lalandi dorsalis. Classification (NCBI taxonomy): domain Eukaryota; kingdom Metazoa; phylum Chordata; class Actinopteri; order Carangiformes; family Carangidae; genus Seriola; species Seriola lalandi. The sequence goes on along the minus strand of NW_019525123.1, from coordinate 3,934,646 downwards.
AGTTTAAGTGGATATTTGTTAAAAAATATATATTTTTAAACTTTTTCAGAATGATCGCTTTTAGAGTGTTATAGCATTACATGTGTATTATAAATGTATTATATTCTAAAAGTATTATACTATTGTAAATGTGTCATAGGATTAAAATTATTGTTGCATTATTTAAACCAGCATTTTAATATATCTGGATGAGATTAGGCTAATTTGAATTACTTTATATGCTGTTGTTTAGTTTAGTTTAGTTTAGTTTAGTTTAGTTTAGTTTAGTTTAGTTTAGTTTAGTTTAGTTTAGTTTATAAAAATATATATTTTATTTGTTCCACATATGTTTTACATGAAAATATGAATATGAAAAGAGTAAGAAGTACAATACTACAATAGCGGAAAAAGTAGGATGAATGGCATAGTACAAAAAATACAGAACTTGAGTAAATGTACTCAGTTACTTTCTACCACTGCACTGAGAATATATACCGTAAACATACATACAGGCCATAATACGTGTCCAAACTAAGTTCCACAAATAAAAAGTTGAGCAGACCTTGTTCAGGTGGGTCTAATCTTCACAAGTTCCCTGCATGAGTAAGAAGTTGCAAGTAAACACACACATATACTGTATATTGTCGCTCTTTGTCTCTTACTTTCCGTCTTTCTCTTTCTCATACACACACACACACACACACACACAGAGCTAACATACATACTCTGCTGCTAACACAGGAGACAGTTGTTGCTGGCCGCCCCAATGCCTGTCATGGCTGTCAGGCCAAATCCCATGAATTATGGCTCTTCCAGATGTAAGAGATTTCTAAGCTGCCTCCAACGGCCTGCGGTCTGTGGTGAGAGAGAGAGACAGAGAGAGAGAGAGAGGGAGAGAGAGAGAGAGAGAGAGAGGGAAACAGAGAGAGAGAGAGAGAGAGGGAGAGATTTGGGTTTATGCAGTGTCATCCAAAAATCCATCTTCCTTTCTCTATCCCTCATCTTTATTATGTTTCTGTATTCGATCTGCAGAAAAACCATCATTACTTCCAATTACCTTTGGACAAAAATATTTTTTTTTGTATCACACATTTGAAATTTCTCATGAATATGTGACTTACATCTGTGGGAAAGAGCGACTACGTAGCACATTCATATTTTTCAAAACGGAAAAGGAAATTGGATATTTTTGGAGAAATATATTTTTCCAGCTGAATGGTGGCATTTGTGGGAAATTATATCAGGACACATTCTTTATTTTCCATTTCTGTTTATTAGCCTACCTGTTGGTCTCTTTAAGAGTACTGGATGTAAAATTAAAGTTCAACATTGTCATTTATAGTTACATATCCATCATTAATTATCACATTGATTATAAAAATATTTAGTAGACAACACACATTTCTTCAGAATTATCAGTTGCTGCATTATTATTGACACTTGGATCATTTTGTCTCACCAGTGTATTAGTTTAATTTTTCCATGCTCACGTCAACACTTAAAATTCACCTCCCATCGTTCTTTTACTTCGTTCATTCTACTCTCACTCTTTCTCTCATTAGTACTTCGTAACCAGACAGTTTATTTGAAATTATGAAAGCATTACACTCTCTGATGTAGCAGTTTAAAAATCAATAGCTGAAACCCTAGCCGCCTCACTTAAGCCCTCTCCTATGGCAAAGGGGATGTCTCTTTCTCCCTCTCTCTTAAATGGTAATTTCATTTGCAGTCACTAAGACCTCACCGATAATTACCAATGCCCTGAGAGAGAAAGGCGAGTGAAGAGAGAGGAGAGAGATGGAAGACAGAAGAGGGAAAGAGGAGAGATGGATTAAGAAAGGAGAGTGAATGCCAGTCATTAGAAAAGCTTTCCTCTCTCCCTCCTTTGATCAGAGTTAAGAACACATTGCCTTCGCTCTATCGCTCCCTGACACCAACCTCTGAAAAGAAAAGATGGAGCACAGGTGGGGGAAAAAAAAAGGTGAGCGAGGAAGAGACCGACAAAAAATGATCCCTGAAGTCTTAAATAACAGGCCTTAATTTTGACATTGAACCCTCCCTGTTCTTGGGTTACACTGGGGCCGTCCATTTTCAGAGAGCTCCACCATCCATTTTTTTCCCCTTCTTCATCTCTCAAATGAACTAATCAGAAAGAGGAATATGAAGTGTCCTGCAGGATCCATTTCTCTAGAAGCATATGGCAATGATTGATGGGGGACAACTTTGACTTTCCCAGGTCATCCTCCTTGCACACATCTGGGAGCATGCAATAATTTTCTTAATTTCAGACCCCATCCCTTCTTCCTGCTTCTTCTTTTTCTATTTTTTTTTCAAAGAACTTCAATTTCACTTTGGTAAGAAAAGAGCCTCGTACAGCATATCACTCCTCTTTCCCTCTCACTCTCTCAAGGCTAACACAACCAGTCATTTTGGCTGAAATAAAGGTACCGTAGTGGTTGCCAGATGTTTATAAGGACTGTTGGGGCAATCCCCTTGTTTTTTTATGGCTCCCATGATTTTTCTTTCTTACTTAAAAAAGCCTTAAGAAGTACTTATGTCATATAGCTTTGGTAACTGGATTTACCATATGTGTAATGCTAGTTGATATATCATCATGACAAATACTGTAAAAGAGCCACAAGGAATATGAGTTACCTGTGTTTATTGCTTTTGAATGGATTTCAGTCTGAAGGCAGCTTCTTTTACAAAACGCTGTACTCCTGAGATTTATGCACATACAGTTCAGACAAAGGAAAAAAAAAGGGAAAGATATTTCTGTTTTGTTTCTGTTTTGCTTCTGTTTTGCTTGGTTGCACCATTAATTCAAAGCTAAATGAAATATAATGTAACTGAAAAGTTACAAAGAAAATGATCAGACTTAGAAAATTACCAAAGCCATTTGAAATTCCAGCAACTTTTCAGTGTGTTATGAGAGAGAGAGAGAGAGAGAGAGGGAGAGAGACAGCCATCTCAAACCTCCCCGACAGCAACTGGGCCTTGTTAGCTGTGCATTGAAATCAGCTTTGACTCTGGGTTTACAATAACAGAGAGGAACTTCGACCACTAAATGCTTTCGGGAAACCCACTCACCCTCCTTCTGCCATGTGATGATCCCACCTCTGAAATATTCAGCACCATTAACATTCCGATGGGTATCATCCCCTTTCAGACACAATTCGCTTTGCTCCTCAGACCTGTGGGCCAAAGCAGGGAGAGGCCCGGAGCAGATGCTATCTGCTCTCATTCTTCACAAGATGTCTTCTCCTCCAAACGCACACTTATAAGTGTTATATTTGGTGCAGAGAAAACAGTACACTGACTAGTGACAGGATGTTTTTTTTTAAGTTATGAAAAAAATCAATAAAATAATTTTTAACATAAAAATATTTGTCACAAAATATGATTTTCTTTAAAGGTAGATGATTTGAATTTGGTTAATTTACCTAATCTCATCAAGGAGATTTACATTTTATCAAACTGCATGTAGTTTTAATTTTTTTTTTTTTTTTTTTTACTTCACCTTGTTTCAACTTACTTTAATTCTCCTGTTCGGAAAAAACGTTACATTTGCATCAGTGTTATTGGCCAATAAAGCAGAAATTTGTTGGCTCTTAATTGCTAATGATGTGACTATGTGGGTAAATTGTTTTGCCAATCAAACCCTGTGTTCTCTCCTTGCTGCTTTCATGTTGTCAAGCCTGACAGTTGAACTACCCATTATTAGCTAGGTGTCTGTGTATGTGTGTGCGTGTCTCTAATCATGTGTGATCATGTGAGAGACGGAGCACTACACTTTGAGCACAATTAGCCAGGCATTTAGGCGTCTTAATTGGTGACATTCGATCTCCGGCACTCGCTGATGAACCACTTAGCAGCAGAGTTATGGATTAGCACCTGACAAAGCTCTCTCTTCTCAGATGTAACTACCAGGTCAGGAATTAGTGCTCTTAACACTGCTTTACAAATGAAGACAGCTGTATCGACTAGCATGGGAAACTACTTTCTCTTCCAGTTTGCTTTTGCTAAATTCAGTCTCCTCTTGAAGTCTTACTCTCGTCCTCTCTTCTTATCAACTGAAACAAGCTTTTTGTAAAATTTTTCTGTGCTTTTTCTCCTGGACAATTTCAGCCACCATGTTGGCAGCAGGCCACTCACATTTGGCCGTGACAGTATTTGGCGTTTTGTTGTCATGGCGCTGAAGCTGTCTCAGTTGTCTGGGCAACATGCACCAGGGCTCATGGGAGCCTCATAAATGTCATGTAACAACGGAACCGCTCGGGAGAGCAGGAAGTCCTTGCCAAAAAGAAGATAGATAGAGCGCCACTGGTGTTGGGGATGCCATGTTGCATTAAATCATGTTTGCACACGCTAATGCAGACACACAGTGCACACTTGTACAGATGTATATGCAGTCATGCATACACAAACACTGACACTTGAGAACATTTATGCTTGTAAACAGGTAGCTTTGCATGCAGTGATCACCGACAAAAAAATACTCTTCCTCCTCTAACCTTTATTCCTACCCTCCTCTTTTAATCTAACTCTTGTTCAAGGACCCTATTCAGCAGCCCCCACCGCACCCACTGTAGGTGTGTCACATTTTCACCACACTTTCCCCTCCCCAGGTCACTGTCATGTGCTTGGACCTACTGAGCAGGGAGCCTTTAAGCAGGAGAGACAGCACTTGTCCGTTAGATTAACGTGTCCCCGACGTCACATGCCTTTGCCTGCACACGTCACCACTTGTCTGGAGGTGCCTGTCGAGGTTCATTAGAAAATGCCAAGATTTTAACGAACAGAGAAATTTTGTCAAAAGGTAGACAAAAATCTCTAGGATCCATGTAATGTGTTTTCACTGAATATGGGAAATATATATTTGATCTGATGTTGTCTGTTGTGGTGCGTAAATGCTGGGATGAAATAGATAATGTTTTTTTATTAATAAAAGTACCTTTTTTTTCAGATCAGAAATAAATATTCTTGACCCCACGTCATTATTATTCAACACAAAACACATATTCTAACCAACAAAGCAACTCCATGCCGAGGCAAGGACCAGTCGGCATTTCAAACGCCCCTGAGATTCCAGATATTCTAATACCGTGGGACCTCCTCTCATATTTATTGTGGGAATCAGAATTTATGATGAGTAAATTGGGCTTCTTCATCTGTGTGCCGGGGGGTTGCAACATGCGGCCGAGATGGCTTGACTTATTGATTACAGGGAGCAGTATGCCCCATTTCAAAGGGAAGGAGAGCCCCCGCCACGCAACTTCTGAGAATTAATTTGCCCGGCATGGGCCTTCATGAGAAACACATGTCTGTACACACACACACAGAAACACAAGCATAGACACAAACAGGCACACAAAAACCAAAGCCTGCAGGTAAAAGAATCACACTCCAAAAAAACAGCTACACAGGCATGCAGCCCCCTCCAACCAAACCCCCACACCACCAGACACACACACACACACACACACACACACACACACACATACACTAAATATACATATATATATATATATATATATAGTTGTAACCAAAGATTGTGATCACACTTGCATAAACACATTCAGGTATCTCAAACATTCTCCCCCTAACTGACAAGAAATTACTCCAAAAAAGTTGGAACATTTCTGTTTTTCTTTTTAAATTCACTTTGACTTATTTTCACAAAAACAACAGTATTTGTAGCTTATGCATAGTATTCACCTTAAAAGCTACACTAATGGTGTTTCTGTTTTTCAAAATGGTTTGAAAACCTGTTTTTTTCATTATTACCTTTTTAGATTTGGGCTATTTTTCTGGAAAATAACAAATAAAAAAGGGAAAAAAAGAAGAAACACATATCCTGTGACTGAAAAGCATATTCAAAATATTTTTCGGTCATTAAACCTTTCACATAAAGCAACATTCAGTGACACTGTAACTGTACTGGAAACAAATACAACTCAAACATGGTCCTATCCAAAACGTTTCTCCAGATCAAGCCCCAGCTGAATTATCAGTGGTTCATCCCTGGCATTGTCCACTGGATCGCCCTCTGCACTCAGACACCAGCTCCTATTTCACCAGCAGCACCCGTGCTAATTTATCATCATGGTCATGACAGACAACACATCTGTGTGAACGGATTGAGTGAGTAAAGGAGGGAAGTGAAGGGGGGACAACAGTGGGAGCGGGTTTGCGGGGTGGGGGGGTTGAAAGTAGGAGGAAATATGGTAGCAAGGAAGATTTGGATCGCACAATTGGCAAGGCTTTTTAAGGGTCATATTTTGTTTGAAGGGCCCCATCCTACCCTTCGCTCGACCTCTCTCTATCCCTCCTGCCTCCTCCCTCATAGCATGCTGTCAGCTAACCCCCTCGGCAACTGGACAGCTCATTGTCTTGGGCTATCTTATGTTACAGCCCATATACTGCAGGTGTGATATGGAAAAGCATTAAAGAGCTTAAGGAGTGAATTGAGAATGTAGACCTGCAGAGGTTTACGTTGCCATATAAAACTGCAGCTTCGCAGGCTACGAAAGGGCACGTCCATGACGACTAGTTTCTTGACGACAGGTCCCATATGAAGCATTCTTTTTAAAATATTTATCGGATGACTGACACCGCTGTGTTTGTCAGCGTGGCCGAGCTGAGCAGGCGTTCTAGTGATGAACTTGATGGGCAGATAGGTGGAACTACGGACGGACAGCAGATGGGAAGACACATACTTACACACGTCTTGTGTTCGTTCACATGTGCTATGCTCATATTCATACAGTATTTGTGTGTGGTTGTGCATACATGCATGCATACATGTCGAGACAGCAGGTGTGCACATACATGCGTTTTCATGTGTGTGTTCAAGCAAGCATATCTGTTTACTTTTGCTCTCCAAAAGCCACTCACATTTGAATGCAGGAGACAGGACACATCTCCCTGCTCTCTGAGCCGCTAGACAGCTCAGTCAGAATATTTTAGAATACACACGCATCATACACCCCCCCCCATACCCATACACACACACACACACACACAGACACACGCCTCCCTGGGGTACCCCATATGTGGCACCTGGGGAGTGCAAAATGGAACTTTTTAAAAGCCAAAAACACTTCTCCTGAACAAACTAGTCTCGCTTAATAATACTACGCCCTTGTTTCTCTCTTCTCTCTCGCGACAGGCCATCATTATCTACAAGGGGTGGGTGTTTCGGCTGCTTTTTAGGGAAAGGTTGTGGTTGTTGTTTTGGTATCTGAAAGCCCTGCTACATGACAGATGGCAAATAGACTATAAACTATTTGGAATCTATGCATCAACAAATACATTTTGGTATGGAAATGAAAAAAGGAAGGAGTTTGGGAATTGTGGATTTAGCGGGAAGGTACTCCTGAGACATTCCTCCCGAGACGTTCAATTGACTGAATTGCTTATTTTGGACCTGCGGTACATGGTGCAATACTTTGATGTGCATTACATTGAGGAATCACGAAAATCTATGTTGAGCTTTTTTTTTCTTTTCTTTTTTTTTTTTTTTAATACCGCAGGAGAGTAGCTAGGGTCTTTTTTCTTCAGGTGGGGTAAATGAACTTATACACACACAAACACACAAAAACAAACACACACATGCACCTTCTGCTCTTATGAAGATAAATATGGCAAGGGGTAGATTTTCACCCGCACCCACTGAATGGGACACACACATTTATCTTTGCTGTATTTGGTGTTTTGGGGTACATGTGTGCCTGTGTGTGTGTGTGTGCCTGTGACGAAGGGACACATATTGGGGATACAGCAGCAAGGGTGTGTGCACCTCACTGCCTTTTCAATGTATGGAAATGTATGTGCATTTTTAAAGTAGGGGGGCTAAATTTATTTCTCTTCCCCTCCTTGTACCCTTCGCCCCTTCCTCTCTCTCCACACCTCATTCCCAAAGCTGATAGACCTATGGATGCATGATAGATGGAGAGAGGGAGAGAGAGAGAGATGGAGGGGGTCTCTGCATGGATGCATACATGCATGCATGGATGTATATATACCCCTCTCCCCCTATCCTCTCAAACACACGCCATAAAGTCACTAACACACACACACACACACACACACACACACACACACACGCATACAAACACACACCTCTGAATGCAGGATTCATGTGCATACCAAACATAATCCATAGTTTTACATAATGGGGAGGAGGAAAGAGGGGAGGCGAGCCAGCTCCTGTAGCCGGGTGATAAAGATAATATGAATCATCTGACTCTTTCTCTTTCTTTCTGTATGTATACACATTCACCTAGGGAGATGCTGATATGCTATAGGGGAATATAATGAGATATGGAGAAGGTCTCCCCTGATCGTCAAGAACACATGTGGGTCATATGTGTGCTTTGTGCAATTTTCACAATGTATAAGGATTATGGTTCACGGTATGCAGAGATTTAAGGAAATTGCTCCAAGTGCAAGTCATATGTGTGTGGAATGGCAAAGCTATTGCACCATTTGCACGTATTGCATAAAGGCAATTGCATTGGATATGCACAATTGAGTGCACTGTTTTGATATGCATTTGATGGATTTTCTGCATGTTTGTATAATAGTATGTATATACTGGGAGTTTGTTTGTCACTGGAATTAATTAAGCAAAGAGTATGCAATGCACTCTACATACAAACAAAAAGAATAGTCACTGTTAATTATTCAGAGGAAGTTAATTTTTTGGAATATAATTAAAGGCATTTAACCATCAGGGACAGAGTGAGATCAAAGATGTATATTTGATGTCATGCAGATAGCATTTTTAAATTAGCAAACCCTCTTAACTTTATAATTATGTTTGGTGAGAGAACTGAGGCAGGAAGTTCTTTTGTGTTAATTCTAGGGCTGAAATAGTCTCTTAAGAATTAGATGAAAATTAATTAGAAATAATTGTAGATAGACATGCAGATTGCATTTACAATGCAAATAAATCTTAGCAGAGCAGAGCTAAAGTTTCTTTTTGCCAGTATTATTTCTGCAATAACAGTAAAAATATACGACAATATAAGACATTTTTTTTCTTTTCTTTTAATACAAATACATTAACTTTACATGTCATTTTAAAGCTATTTATACAATTTAAACATAAATTCTAGCATGAAGCTATGTTGACTGAGGGTCTGCTTACATTAAAGAATGTATTTCTTTACCTTAATTTTATTGCACAACATGACAATATTTCCCTCTATTATTTCTAGAAAAGGATTAATGTTTTTGGATGTGTCTGTCACAACCACTGTCTCTTCCCTTCTTCCCGCCATGTTTCTGCTGAAGCTGACACACACAGTAATGTCCAGATATATCAAGAAAGAGAAATAGTAAGAGGGAGTGAGATAGGGTGTGGAGTGTGCATTTGTGTGAGTGTGTGTATGTGTGTGTGTGAGAGAGAGAGAGAGGGAGGGAGAGAGGTTGAATTCTATCTCTCAGTATCAGCAGCCCCACAGAAAAATAGAATTGTTTCCTCCATATTAGGAATCAAAGCTAAGCCCGGTGTTATTGTGTCCACCATTTTGACTGCAGCTGACAGACCTTGAAGAAGCAGGTGCACCGGGATGAGTGTGTAGGTGTCAGTAAATTTTATTTATTTTTTGTTTTTCACAGGTCAAAATGCATGCTCCTGTGAATTTTTCTCCTCCAAAACTGTTAAATATTTGTATGTGTGTGTGTGTGTGTTTGTGTGTGTGTGTGTGTTTGCGCACGCGTGCATGTGTATGTGTGTTTGCATTAGGCTCATATATATAAACGCGTCTTTCCATGTGAAAAATATGAGTGTGTGTGTGCTGGTGTGTGGCTGGTGCACAAGCATGTTCGCCTGCAGGTGTTCGTGCCTTGAGCATTTATAGTCCCAGGGAAAGAAATGTTGACCTCACCCGCAGTCCCTCCCCACCCTCCACACAACCGCCTTGTGTGTTTGTAGAGGACCCTTGAACTTGACCGTGGAGGGAGAAGGGTGATGGGACCGGAGCTGATGCTTAACTTAAAACAAACCACTCTGATGGACAACAAAGATGGGGGGTGGGGGGATGGAGAAGGGTTGCTCTTAAAGGTTGAGATTCTAGGGGGAAGGTCCCCAGTGTGCATATGTGTTTTTGTTGATGTGTATCAGAGATCTGTCTTTTGTTTTTTTTTAATCAACTTTCATTAGACTGGACAAATGAAATTTGCATATAATGTTCAAAATTTGTGCTTTTTTTTTTCTTATAAGGTTAAGCTCACATATGCAGCGTGTGTGCTAAGATATGCATACTGTGCTTGCTGTGTGTCCATGCATATAAAATCTGTTTAAATGTTTGTGTGCATTAAAGCTCATGTTTATATTATTTTTGTATGTATCCCTGCATGCTTCTCCTCCATGTATGTGGATGGTAGTTTTTTGGGATTATGGTAATTTAGTGAGGCACCTATTTGATTCAGAAAACTAGGCAAAGAGTGAATATGGATAATCTCAGTTTTATGAAAACTAAAAAATATTATTATAATTATCATTACTGAACAACTAATACACAGTACAGTACATTTGAAGTGAAAAAAGTGTGTGTGTGTGTATGTGTGTGTGTGTGTGTGTGTGTGTGTGTGTGTGTGTGTGTCTGTGTCTGTGTGTCTGTGTGTGTCTGTGTGAGAGAGAGACAGAGAGAGAGAGACCAATAATGCAACTAGATGTGGTAAAGATGAGCTTAAATTAGAAGCTACAGGAGAGGATGAAAGGACGAGAGAAATGGGATGGAGGAAGATGGAGGGGAGGAAGGGAAGAGAAAGTTTAAGAGAAGTTAGAGGTTGGAAAGAAGGAAGAGAAAAAGAGTGGGGGTTGGAGAGGAGAAGGGTTGACATGGAGAGGGAAGAGGAGTAGGAAAAAAGGTTTGGGAGGAGGTGAAGAAGAGGAAGAGGAGAGAAGGAGGGGAGAACAGGTGGGGGTGGGAGGGGGTTGAAAGAGGTCAGGGAGCATTGCGTCTTTTTGTGAGGAAAATGAAGGTGTGTGTGTGTGTGTGTGTGTGTGTGTGTGTGTGTGTGTCCTCCTAATTGTGAGCAGAAGGTGAGGGGTGAGGTCTAGGCATGCCTCTCGCAAAAACAGCAGATAGAGATGGACAGTCAGAGGCAGCCCTGTGCTGTATGTGTGTGTGTGTGTGTGTGTGTGTGTGTGGGTCCATGTGCACATGTGTATGAATGTGTGTCTGCGCACTCCTTCTGCATGTGTGCGTGCATGCATGCGCCTACGAGTGTGTGTTTTAATAGCCACAGTCAGAGAGCCTCTGTCAGACGGTCAGCTAATTGGCCATCTTACAAGTACAGAGGAGGCTGTTCGCAAATTGGCAAAAAGGGCAACCGGCTTCAATCTGATACCAAACTCCTTTCTGTCACGATGCTGTCCATTAGACAACAGCTTAAGTCAGGGAAATGGAACAAAAATAAAGAAAAACAGAATACAAAACAGGGGGAAAATAGTGGCGTAATTGTTCTTTGGAGACTAGGGTTGTTGTGCTCGACCCGTGTGTAGGGAGACAACGGGGATCATGCCAGATTTAGCGTAAATAAAAATTTGGGGAGAAATGTTGCCAACTCACTGGGCTGGTGTGTTTTCATATTTGTGTGTGTATGCATGCATGTTTCCCTGTTGCAGAAGCCTCATGTATTTTAATCCATGTAAAGTCCCGACGGGGTTCCAATTAGGAACAGGTTTCCTAACGCCCTGAGGGGGAACTGATAATTATGCTGTTGACTGTGGTTGTGACTTAAAGTGTTGTGTGTGTGTGTGTGTGTGTGTGTGTGTGTGTGTGTGTGTGTGTGTGTGTGGTTTCAGGGGGACTTAACAATGTGTATATTCTTTTTTATCTTTGTGTAATGTTTACAATGCTGATGTTGTTAGCTGTATGAAATGATTCTTCATAATTAGACACAATGCAGAGATTCAAATCCTCTTATCTCAGTTGTTTATCATGAGTGCTGAGTTTAAAACACACACACTTGTATATCATGTTGTACACTAAGTCTAAGCTAGAAGGCACAACAGCCTGAATCAGTTGAGTACAATTGTTTCTGAACATTTTTGGGCTTGTCTATTAAGCATATGTTCAAGTGCTTGTGTGCATGAGTGTGAGTGTGGGTAAAGTGGGTGGTAGTGCATTCTTTTTTTAATCTTTTTTTCCTTTTTTTAAATCTTTGTGTAACACCACTGCTGGTGGTATTAGCTGCTACCAAATGATTCTTCATAATTGGGCATGATGCAGAGATTCAAATCCTCTTATCTCAGTTGTTTACACACTGCTTTAGGTATAAAATCTAAGTATGAGGGAGCAGCAACCATTTTCAGACAGTACAGTAAATATAGATATACAGTATCTGGCTTTGTCTACACGTGCATGATGAGTCTTGTATGTGTAGGTGTGTGTGCGTGCTATTTTGAGTGTGACAGGTAGCCGGGGCCTAATGCTCTTAAACTCCCCGCCCGCCATCTAACCTTGAAAGAGAGAGTGACGCTGATGTAGTGGACAGCACACCTCTCACATCTAAACCTAAATGTTGAAAAATGTCCCCTCAGATAAAATGGATGACCCAACTGTAGAGCCCATCGGTATAAATACATTGTTTTGCAAGGCTGAGCTGACGAGAGCGCCAAGAAATGTTGAAATTTCTCTGTATGGTTTTCTGCAATTTGAAAAGCTTGCCATTGCAGCAAAAAAGCAACCCTGTGTTTATTTTCAGCACTGTAGTGTTTTGGGAATGCAAGGGCCCTCCTCACTGTGTATTCATGAACTCTTATTGTGGTTGCCACTATTTCCATATCGTGTCGGCTCAAAAACGCCTCACAGAAGGGAATTGAATATGAGATATTTACAGTGTTTTTCTTAATCCGTACAGATGGCCATGCTGGGGTATGTACATATCGCTGTAAACTGTTGTAGACTTATTCATATCAGACAAGATTCTGGGAGGGGGTTTGGTGTTCAAATCCAACTCCAATTTACAAATCTGAGATAATTTTCACACTCCCCTCTGAAGATTTTTACATAGAAATGAAGGGAGTGGAGGGTTGAGAGAGGCACAAGGAATCTTTTGAGACTGCAAAACAGCATAATTGTTTTGCTATCCAGTCGGGTGTTATACTACACATAATATATGGTTATTTCATACAGCCTCCAGACTGCCAAGATGTTTTCAATTTGGCACAGCCCTGCGATCATGATATCACAGAGGAAAAAAAAGAAGGAGAGAGAGAGAGCTTCCAGTCTGGGATGGCCAGAGCAGTGAGAGGGCGATCATTTCACCAAACTCAAAGGCTCCCCCCCGCCCCCTCTCTCTCCCTCTCTCTCTCTCTGGGACGAATAATTCCACAGTTGCTGAGGCACTGAAAAAGCAATCTGCGGAATACCCCAGGGTCATGTCTGTGGCCGGATGATTTGTGTGAAATGTCATACATTAAATATAAGTTTAACATTCAGCCTGGTGCACTGTAAAACTGCCCTGTCGTTGCCACAGTCCGCCATTTCCCTCTGTGCAGGGAGGGTTCGGGTTCAGGAAAACGGTCACAAAGGAGTTGGACACACAAATACACACACACACAGACACAGACACCGACACCGACACACACACACACACACACACACACACACACATACACACCACCCCCTGTGTCTGCCCAATCTTAGAGGGAGTAAGAGGAATGGGGGGTACGGACGACGGGGAGTTGTGAGGCCATTCGATCCACAGCTGCATTTCATTTACGAATGCGAGAGCACTAACTTTTTTTTCTTGAAAAATATATCTATATATTTTTTTTTTTTTTCAATTTCATCTTGTATTTTTCCCAGGGAGCTTTTGGGCTAGACAGGCATTGAGAAAAAGGGGGGAGGGGGAAGTAGATAGACAGACGGACACAGAGACGGACAGTTTGTCTAGAGGCAGGTGTTAGATCCGCGTCCAGGCTGAGATGAGAAAGTAAGAGAGGAGGTGAGGAAGGAAAAAAGGGTTGTAACTAATTCATAAAGTTTCAGGAAAATAGCAGCCACTGAGAGAAAGAGAGAGAGAGAAGAGAAGCAAGAGAGACAGAGGAAAAAGGTGTCTCCAGGGACTTCAGTGAAGCAGTCATCCCAGAGAGAGAGGGGAGATTCTGTCCATCCTAGCAGATGAGAAAGAAATGACAGAGAGGGTACAAAGGATGTCATCCGCCAGATGGACAACTGATGAGTTTTCTCCCTTTTCTCTTTGTCTTCCTCTGTTTTTTTTTCCTCATGGCTTGTTTGTTTGCGCTCAGTCTGTGCCTCTGGAAAGTTTCTGTCTGAATGACTACAATAAGATCATGTGTTTGATATGTAAAGGGGTAGCGTTGTGGATATTTCAGAAATGTGAAATTCATTGAAGATGGCCAACTTTGGTGATGATCAAAGGGCAAACACTAGATGTTTTGAGTACAGAAAGTATATAACACTATATCAGGCCTGATTAAGCTGTGCCGGACTCAGGTGGATATTGTTCATGAATGTAATTATGTACCTCTGTGCTTTTTCAAAATATTCTTATCTACTTGGCACAGTTCAATTTAGTTTTCGCCTGGTGGTGTTTGACAACATTTGCATCTAAAAAATCCATGCACCCTTTCTACAAATTCTGCTTATTATTGCCATGAAAGAGCTTACCGCCAGATTTATCAATTTCACCTTGAAGGTGTTGTACTCGCCAGTGCATTTGTAAGCAAGTCGGGACTCTTTGAAGACAAACACACTATCGTACAATCTGTAGCCCCCCCTTCCTACCCTACTCCTCCCTTTCCACTCCCTACTTCAAAGCAGAAAGGCTGAGATGAAGGTTTGGAAAGAAATGGAAAACAAATTGTTCATTTGTATCTGGGAGGAGACCAGACACTTGAGCAAATTCTCTCTGCATTCTCTCTTTACACACACTGCAGTAAAGTTCTTAAGGTGGGGTGTGAACAAGCCAGAAAGAGGCGAGGCCCTCGCAATTGCTGTTTTAAAGTCTCACCCACACAATCAAATGTGTAAATGAGAGTGAAGCTGGTCAATGATCACCTTCAGGACAAATCTACATATTAAATATACACAGCAGTAAGAGAACTTTACTGCACTCATCTGCAGGGAAAATATGAATTGACATGTTTTTCATACAACAGTAGTTAAGAACTGAAGGTTACTGCAATATTTACTTTTTGTATATATGTAATGTTTTTATACAATAAAGAGGAGTTTAAAAAGTAAATGTTTTATTTCTGCACCGGGTCCAACAGAGGTAAAGTGGATAAGTATAATTTTAAGTCATGATAAATTTTTTTGATTTTAATGTACCCAAGTGCTTACTCTTGATGAGGTTATAGCGACGACCATCAAGTTGCACTTACATATAAATATATAAAACAAGAAAATGCACTCTTTTATGATTCTCCTTAAGAAAGGGGGCATGTAGCTATGATAATAAAGAATAAAATTATGTTCTACAATTGGCAAAAATTAGAGGCTTTTTGATGTCAAAGGGCTTGACTTCACGAAAATGGATCATATGGAGTTAAATAGATGCCATGTATTAAAGAATCTGACGTTCAGATAACATGCACATAACTGCTTTCCTCTCAAACGTGATTCTAGAGCCCCAAATTCAAACAATGTGAAGGATAAAGAAGAAATTGCTGCACACTTTAAGTCGCCTCTGCACCAATTTGTGGTGTCAGGGTTTGATTGATGAGATGAAGGATCGCGTTGCCCCGACAAAATTGTAACTGCCACTTCATAGTATTCCCAGTCTCTGTTCAAGCACCAGTGCAGGGTGTCTGGGGAACGAACACTCGAATGTTTGGTGTAAGTTTAAACTGGGATTGAATACTTGAGTCAGTGCTGTACTGTAGGCAGAGCTGTCATTTGTGTGACAGTATCTGCAGTACAGTATCTACATACAGTACATCGCAGTCCATATAGTGTTTGGCCAAGCATGAGGGACTCCATACCATAAGGGTGTATCACAGTAATTCTTATATGTTTTGTGCTTCAGACCTATGGATAAGGCGAAATGGGTTGTTGGGAGAAGGCCAGACTGTGGCTCCTCGGCCATTATCCATAGGCAGGCAAATCAAGCCAGCAAATCAGGAACAATGGATCCCTCAAAGAGCAGAGTGGGGATCAAAGCAGCGCTAACTGGCCATTGCAATCCAATTGAAATGTTCACTTTGCATCTCTCCAAAGGTAATGGATGTGGAGAGTGGGAGGTGAAAAGAAAGGGCTGCCCGCTCACATTTGACGTAAAATTATGGAAGGTAAGAAGAGAAGAAAGGAGAAAAAATGCGTGTGACAGGCCTGGCCTTCTCAAGTCATCTACTGTAGAAGCTTCATAATGTCCCTTGGTTATTTTGACTTTGAATTTCCGAAGTCCAATTTTTTTTCACTCCCTTTTTTTCTTCCTTTGAACCTTCCAATGGTAACATTATGATGATATATGAGATGCTATACTATGGCCCTTGTGCATGTGGAGTAGGATTGAGGCAGGCTATTTCTTAAAGTGTCCTCTCTCTCTCTCATTCCCCCGTGTCTATCTATCTGTCTCTCCCCCTCTTCCTCTCTTTGTCTCCCCCATCACTTTCTCTCTCCATCTTTCCATCTCTCCATTTGAATGTGTTGATCACCTGGGGAGATGCTGCATTAATGCTGACGCCCAGTAAAAAGCACAATCTCCTCTTTATTTATCTGCACTAAAATTCCTCCCGATCTTTCCAGCACATTTCACTCAATCACGCAACTCAGGCCATTCCATTAGCCACACAGGGGCGTTTTACCCCATTGAGCACAACACGCCCCACACTTCTATGAATATAGATTCCTCTAAATTATGTATAATGGGAGTGCTCAGATTTTAGCATTTTTACTAAGAGGGTTTGAGGGTGTATGAGTTGTTTCTGCTGCTTTTTAAGTGCATCTTGAAATTCACAGTGTGTGCGAGAAATTGAAGATGGTGTTTGCTTCCTTCGAGTTTGTAGATTGTAAATGGAGTATTGTGGATGTGTATGATCATCTTAACTTATTGATAACTTATTGAAGAGTTCATTGAGGGTATGTTTGTGCATGATGGATGGAAGGCAAACATAAACATACAGATCTAAGAATATAGTGCACATGATCACCGTCTTCTCAACAATTTCTAGAATGCAATTCATATGGTATACATGACCACATCTTTTACTGTTGCTATTGCTAATACTATATCCAAGTAGCCCAAGTTGGACCTATCTTGTAAGCAGCTGTAAGGTCTTAGTCTAAAAAAAATCTGAATTTGATCTCTTGTTGTGCTGAACATTTTCTGCTCCGAGTGTGAGCAGTGTGACTAATTGGATGGTAAGTAATTTTAATTCACATTTTGACAGTTGGTGTCCATGTTGCTCAGCGGGCGGGAGGGACACAGCTGAGCAATATCAACAAACAGGCCAGCAATTCTATAATCAGAACAAAATCAACATCCTCATTACTGACTCCAAGCTGCTGCCTACATCAAAAGGCGCTTCAAAACTCTTTCCCCTTGTTTTCAGGGAGTGATTATGTTTAGTGTCAGGCTAGACATATCAACTTTTTTTTTTTGGCACAGAGATATGCTCACCAGAATACTAACAACCTATCGGGGGGATAAAGTTAGAGATATTTTAATCTGTTTCGTATTTTGGTTGTTCATTTTATGTTGCTCTGTAATAATGTCGTAACATCTCACTGAAGTTTGGAGCTTAGATTTTTATTTTATATTCTTTTGGTAAGTAAAAACATGCCAATTAAAATACGTAGTAATTATTTCATGGTATGAGATGTGAAACTGTAAACACATAATACAGTATTTCAAAACAACTCTGAATGTAGATGGCATGTTTTTATTCTGTGGTCATGAGCTTTGCTGCACAATTGTTTTCAGTTTTTTTGGAAGCAGGCCTGCATCCTTTTCATCAGTTGTTTTCAGTTGCTTGGTTGCAGTACACATAACTAATGGATATTTTGGACACATTAAAAGATGTTTCTCTCTTAGCAATGACTATTTTAGACATAAGGAAAATTAACAGTAGTAGGAGGGAAGTAATCACCATACAGTTTCCCTGGGAGTAAAACTAACCTCGGTCACGTTCTACATGTTGTTGTTTGTCCCAATCTTCGTCTTTAAATACAATGAGAACAACAACTAAGTTTCCTTTGTTCACTTCCATTGGCAACAACGTTACTTAGTTTTTTTACTTTTTATATTTCTTTGTCACTTTTTTTTCTGCAAACTGTGATTATGTAGCTGAGTAGCAATAGCAATTATGTAGTACACCGTGTGCTCTTTGACCTCTTGTTGTCTGTGGTACCACTGAGCTACACTGTATCTGAAACCTTTGGGTACTGTATCTGTGTCTGTGGTCTGTGCTGCAGCGGGGCATCTTTTACAGCTACAGCAGCGGTGAAACCCATCAAAAGTGATGCTTAATATGCCTCGCACATACTTTAAAAAAAAAATCTATGTGGTGTCTTTTATGGCTCTTTTACACTGTAAATTTTAAACACTGGACAAGTGTGTAAACGTACTGTTTACCGATTTGAAATAAATCTGCAACTGAAGGGAGCTATCTTTGCTCATATAGATAACACTTCTTCTTTTTAAAAATTGTACAAATTATAATCACAAAAAGCATTGATGATGTGTTTTTTTTCTATATGTGGATTTAATGCAGTTATATGTAGTATGTTCAAAACGCAGAGCTTTTGAACTGCAGTGTATGTGTGGTCCAGCAGCAATAACAGCAATTTACTGTATGTATGAAGCATTTTTCCCTAACTCTTCATCCACTGCTGCAAATGCAAGCACACTGCCAGAAGCACTGATTAAGCTGAGCACTGATCAGATATGACCAACCAACAAAGGTGCATCAGAGCTAGAAATCATGCAGCTTGGCCGCATTAGCAGCACTCACTCAGCTGTCCTGTCTGATCACAGCCTAACGCTCCATAATATATTCTATAATATCACATGACTGTGCATTTTATTTGCCTGCGGCTAAACTTGGCAGAAAGCAACAGAAAGTAAAGGCGAATAGGTTGAAAGTTCCCAGGGCCTTCTGCATGTTTCATGAACATTGCACTCATGATGCCTATTGAGATTATGCTGTGGAAATTCAAACATGTGTTGAAATCTTTTTACAAATGATTCCAAGTGATACGGGAACAGCGACAGTATTCAGACTAGCGCAGGGGAGAACTGATTTAAGTTGAACCGGGCCTCTGATGCTGGCTGTCCCTGTTGCTACAGCGTAATGGACGTGCCACCCCTGAGGAAATGCTCCTGGCTGCTCGGGTCACCGTGCCCTTCATCTCATGACACACGTGTCACTGATGTAATAGGAACATGCAAAAAACATACAGATACCATGGCAACTGATTCTATATACTGTGTGTGTAGTTGTGTGCAAGGCTGTGTGTGTATGTGTGTGTATTGATCCGATGTGTTGTCTAAACTGTATTATTGACCTAAATGTTGTTTCTAACATCTAATCTGTTCTAGCTCAGATGTAATTTTATAAAGAATTTAGAAACACTTGTTAGTTTCACTTAAGAAATTGTCAGCTGACGGAAATTTATTGCCACAATTCAGATGGATTGTTTTCATAAAACCTGATGTTGCATTGAGGGAGCCAAATATAGTAAGTGTTCCAGTAACTGTATGATGCCTCAGCACACACATATGCACACCCACACCCACACCCACACCCACCCACATACACAAATAAACATACGACACAATACTTGCACATATACAGACGCACACGCACTAACACTTGTTATCGATCTACAGCTTAGCTCATGCCAGCAGGTAGTCCAACTCACTGGTTATTCTGAGGAATTGCTTTCAGTAGCTCCATCCACACACACACACGCACAAACACAGGCACACATACACACTCACAAACACAGTATGTGATTGTTTCCAGTTGCTAAATCTACACAATTTGTGCACAACCAACTCTTAAGACACCATCACCACCTCTTCACAGATCAAGGGCTGAGTTTGTCAATACAATGCACACACACACACACACACACACACACACACACACACACACACGCACACACCATGCGCACACACACACACTTGTAGCCTTATAACTAAACCATGTTTAATGCCATGACAGGGTCAAGTTGAATACTGTTGCATAGTTACAAACAAAATCCTTTCTCCTGTCCCCTCATTCCTCCATGTCCGTCCCTTCTGTCTCTAGATATTGCTTTTCATCTTCCTCTGTCATAGTCATGCTTTTTGAATTCTCTCTACAGCCGATAACACAATTTGGAGTGTAAAGGATAAGGGATTAAAGCATTGTGTGTAAGTATGTATGAATGACTTGGGCGTGCTTGTGTGCATGTGCATGTCATGTTTGTTGTGATCCCAAACGGCCAGGCCCTGCCTTTACCACCGTGTCCCCTTTTAGAATCTAATTTGAAAACAAGTAAGAGGAACACAAAGTTCAGTTTGTAAAACCAATGTTTGGTACAATGGAATGTTTCTCATTAAAGTCAATCAGCCAGTAGACAACAAAAGAACCTTTCATTGAAGAATATGAAGTGAAAATAAAAAACAGGGCACAGCTTTAGCTGGCACCGCTCTCCTTGTAATATGTTATGTGTGCAGCCTCCTCCTCCTTTCCCAAAATCGGCCTCTCTTGTTTGAAATGGATCAAATTAAGATGTTCAAGGATTTTTTTTTTGCCCCTTCCCGGTCTTCTGAAAGGTCATAAGTCTAATGTAATTATAGCACATAACTGTGGTAAGGGAAACACATGCCAGGAGATGATATGAAAATACAAGCTGTAAACTGCAACTTTCTCTTCGCTAAGCAGAATGTTGCTTTTTATGACTGAATCAATATCTTTAACTAAGGCTTGTAAAGCAGCCCAGTTAGAGACTTTATTTAGGCTTACCTCTGCCTGACCTCCTCATACTCCACCTCGACTCTCCCTGCATGAGAACAGCATGAAGCCTTGCATAAGAACCAGGTGGCATTACGTACTGTATATATTATATCATATATTGTGCCGACCTGTATGTGCTGTGTTATTTAAAATAAGTCAGGCATTTAAGATTTATTAAATGTTGGCATTAAAAAACAAAATACAATAAAATGGATTAAAAAAAGTTTTACTCTTATTTAAAATAATCTGATGGGCTGCATGGCAGTTTTGTAGTTATATGTTATATAAGTGTATAAAAATACCCTAAAGTGAACAGACTGAAGGCATACTCAGTTTTTAAAATATAACCAATGCATTTCACCTGGCCTGGAGATTCTCAATGGACTGCTGCAGCATACAGGGCGAGGGTCATGTGACTGGTGGCGGTAGCCAAGCTAGAATTAATGCTAGCAAGCTAATCTTCTAGCATATTTACCGCCAGATGACCACTACTGACCATGTGAGATATTATACAAAATTGTCTTTTAGACCACAGTGGTTGTGGGTCTGACAGAGTTGTTTTATAAGTTTTTATTTTTAAAATGGTACAAATGAGACATTTCAGTAGCCATTAATTATTGAAAATGATGTTTGTTTATTTATTACAGAGGCACTGGACTGTAACCTCCTCATCATTTGTTAGTTCTCCACACGGACAGTATGAACTCAGTTGTCTTGTGCTGACAGACCAACACATTTAATAATTTGTGGGAACATTCTGTGATAACTGAGCTGTAATTTATATTAAAGTGATAATTAAGTATGGTTTTCAAAAGCTGATTAACTAAAAGTTTTGTTTGCATGAATATTCATAATGGATATAATATGTACAGGAGAGACGTTGTCTTTAGTTTGATTCTCTCATGATATTAATCATTGAAAATGTTTCCATTGCTTGAATCACAATTTGTAAAACTAAATAGGGGTGAAAAAGTAGACAAGCTAGCAAGGTTAATGAACACTAGCCTATTTAAACCTTCGGCTGTCTGTGTCAGTCACATCAAAAGTCTCTACATAAGCAGAGGAGCTCTACAGTGTACCAGCAAGACTGAAAAAGATGCTATCCCTCACTCTGTCACCGCTTTCCTTCAGCCCTTCTGTCTTCATCTGTCATCCGTTCAGCTCAGCGACACAACGCGTTCTATAATGGGTTTTTTTTTTCAGAAATCCAAGACATCTAAAAAATCTTATTTTATATAATAATCAGTTTAATCTAAATTCATGTGTCTTTCATCCAGTAATCATTTTGTATAAACACCCCTTCATTTTCCCCCCACTTGACTTCAGTGTTACCTGCCTAAGTGAGTAATTTTGTGTCTTGAGATCTAGTTCAGATCTCTTGTGCCTGGTGAGGCCGGTTGTAATTCCTTCTCCGGCCAAGACAAAAAATAGAGCAAAATCAAAAAATAAATAAAAAACATGAGAAGAAAAGAAAAAAGTATAATTATAATAATCAGCACATTGACAAACCAACAAAGAAACAGGTGTGTGTGTGTGTGTGTGTGTGTGTGTGGGTGTGTGTGTGTGTGTGTGTGTGTGTGTGTGTGTGTGTGTGTAGGAGGGTGGAAGTGCCAGTGTGAGCATGCTCTCTCTGGTATTTGCTCGACTGGTAATCAGCCAAACACACTACAAGTCTCCTGCTGTGATTTGCCCCCCGGTGTGTCTCCAGTCTAAACGCCTGTGAGTAAGTCTGTGTTTCTCTAGGCCGACGTGTGCATGTATTTATATAGTATATATGCACCATATATGTGTGCTCATGTCAGTGTGTGTGTGTGTGTGTATGTGTGTGTGTGTGTTTGTGTGCATGGGACTGCGTCTGTGTATCAGTGTACTTTATGTCCATATTTGTGCGTGTGTGCATCTCAGGATTTATTTTTGTTTCCTGTGCTTTCCCCCTGCTGAGGGGTATACCCTGACTGAGGTTTACAGCTTGTGTGTGCACATGTGTGTGTGCAGTCTTACATGCTCACAGATGTGTGTATTCGCCGGATGGGAATACAAACTCCTAGGACATTTAATCTAGGGGGAATTTCACACTAGTTACTGCTTGTCATCAAACGTTTCTAGCGTAAAATACTGCAGCAATCTTTTATTGGCGGATGTTCGGGACAAATTCACTGTCAGACCCCTGAGTGCCCCGCTGCCCTCCAGATAGACTGTGTGTGTACAAGTGTGTGTACAAGTGTGTTGTGTGCGTGAGAGAGGAAGATACTAATAATCGACAAAGTTTGTTGCTTCAATTTTGATGCTTTTCAGTTGAGACAAATTAGCTTGGTTTTTCAGTGCAAATTCGAACTTTATAATTCAAAGATTCAGGCACGTGGAAGCTTCTTTTCCATACACACACACACACACACACACAGAAACACACACACACAGAAACACACACACGCACACACACGCACACACACACACACACACACACACACACAGATCTGATCCCAAGCTTAGGGAAAGACCGATCCAGTACATCTAAAGTCGTATGTGTTCACTTAGCAAGCCACAGCTGCTAGCACCATTACTATGATTTCCTGTGTGCGTATGTCTCTCTGTCTGTCTGCCCCCTCAACACACACACATCTAAGGGCCCTGTCCAAATGGGTTTTAGCAGGACACATATTTTACACCCGCGTGAGTTGCTCTGATGTTCAGGTGCTTCACAGTAAAATGTGACCCATGTTGTCTTCTAATGTATATCACAGCCTGAAAAAATGACGCACTGCCTGCACCACTTGTAAAAAACAAAGGAAGGAACTCATAACCTTAACTTAAATGTCTGAACAAAGGAAATTGCTTTTTTGTGTCTCTATATTAAAAGCATTCAGTATTTAAGCAGGCAGTGAAAAACAAAGGACACATTTGTTTAATAGTATAATAATTCCAAATTTGAGCCTTAATGTTTCGACAAGCTGTTCAATCAGTTGTTTTTTGAGGACATCGCAAATGGCAGGCTGTCTCTGAAATGCATTTGCTTGTTTTACCTGACCCACTTTTCCTTCACTATGTGTGTTTGTGTGTGTGTGTGTGTGTGTGTGTGTGTGTGTGTGTGTCTGTGCATGCTCTGTCCCTCTTTGCTCAGAAGGTTGTAAATGTAATCTTAGACACATGTTACTTCAGCTGATGTTTTTCAGATTGATGTCAGTTGCGATTAGCATATCTCCTGCCAAGACACAGGAGTGCTCTTTAGAGTCTGGCCTCATACACACTCACTCACACACACACACACACACACACGAACACACACACACACACACACACACGTACGCAAACCGGGTAAACATAGCTCAGCTGCCATTTTGAATGATTGCACGATGATTATTTGATGCAGTGATTTATTTTGAACCCAGCCTGTAAGTAAACTGAGGCAGGAAAGGATGAGAAATCTGACTGACAAGCTCCAAAACAAAATTCTACCCCAAGACAGTCTCCTGACACCCCTTTCCCAGCAGCATATTATTACATCCTGGCCCCAAAAAACACATTTTAACACTCCCTGGCCTCCAACTTTAATGTCACCCTGTCTGTTTCTGAAATTCCGTCTGCAGAGTGCAGCCATGTAAATGCAGCTGTGACCAACACACTCCACGTCGAAACTGTTCTCATTTACATTCATCTTGTGCTTGGGAATGGAGAATTCCTCCTCCAATGTAAGACAGCGGGGGAGCTGTGCAAAACGAATTTCTCACCATCTCTGGAGAGCGCACGATATAGGGATTGAGAACACACCCTTCAGACAATGAAAGAGGAGGGGGTCTTATTTTCTCTTCTTTTCCCTGTCTCTCTCTACACCTTCCTGACCCTGCTTCCCCTTAACCTGCCCAGCAGAGTGAGAGAATAAGTGTAGCGCCAACAGGGGGTGGGGAGGTGGGGGATTGGAAAGACACAGAGAGAAAGTCAGATAAAAGTAGTTAAAAAAAAGAGGGGGGGGGGTGAAGAAACAACAGGAGAGTGACTAACCAAATACTCAGCGACAGAATGAGAGAGGAAGACAGATGCGGGGGGGGGGTAGAAGATGAGAATATATATGCGGTGGCCAGTGTTGTGAGACAAGGCAGGTTGCTGTCACTTTAAAAATGACTGTAATAAAAGTGACCGTTGGAAGATGGATTTGGTGATTTTGGCTTGCTAATCAGTCATCTGTGAAGAAGACCACAGCCCAGATTCAGCGGCAGCCTGACACCTCTTGATTGATGCCTGCGCCTGATAAAAAAGGCCCATTAACTGTCCTCCTATTAAACTGGGTGAAATGGCAAAAATGATCCTCTCTGCCACTCTTCTCTCCTAATCTTTCTTTCATTTAAACCCTATATCTTTTTTTTTTTATATTTTCTGCTCTTTTTTTCCTAATCAGTTCCGCTGAAGGTAGGTAGCCTCACAGTTATTATTGAGATGGGAGAGATGTTAATCTGCAAGGCCTGCCTGCTTGTGTTTGCATGTGCGGACTTGTCCATGTGTGCGTACCGGATGTCACATACTGTGTGACATCACACTCAAATCAATAGATCAATAGGTGGAAATAACACACTAGTCAATGCTTCAGCTGGTACCTGCATCACAAATTCTTGTTAAGTATGCAAATGAGCCTGTGTAATCACTGATGTCAGAAAGTGTGTGACTCCAGTCCTTCTGTTAGCCTCATGACATGCGTCAGAATAAAATAATGACCCCGCAGCTGAATCTCATATCTCCTCATCTCTCCTTCTCTCTCTTTTACACACACACACACACACACACACACACACACACACACACACATACACACACACACACAAAGATTGCCTGCAATAATAATAACCCCACAGACGACAGCTTCAGCCCCCTCCCTCCCATCCCCTCATCCCCACCTCACCCCCCTCACCCACATACAATCAAACAAAGCCTCTCTCTTACCTTGCGCATGACCAATCCTTCCATCTCTCCCTCTTTTTTTTTTCCTCCACCATCCTATCTATGCATGCTCTTCCCTTTCTGTAAACCCAACCACACCTAACAGCAACACCTTGCACTCTCCCGACCATCCCACAGCCTACAGCGCGGCACTCACACCCCCAATAAATACAACCCTGGTCTGCCGTTTTCCCATCTATCCCTTTTTCTCTGCCCCAGTCTCTTTCCCCCCTCTCTCTCCCTCTCTCTCTCCCTTTCTCTCTCCCTCTGTCTTTCCCTCTCCCCTCGCTCCTGGCTGGTGCTGGTGAAATATCAGGGCAAACGGATTCCAGCTTTTTTCTCTGGCTCAGAGGGGTTGTTCTGTGCGATTTGGCCCTGGGGTGCATTTCAGCGCTTCTGATGTGAGAGAGGGGGCGAGAGAGAGAGAAAGAGAGACAGACAGAGAGAGGGCAATGGAGAGAAAGAGAAAGGGTGTGTGTTTGTGTGTGTGTGTGTGTGTGTGTGTGTGTGTGTGTGTGTGTGTGTGTGTGTGTGTGTGTGTGTGTGTGTGTGTGTGTGTGTGTGTGTATGTGTGTGTGTGTGTGTGTGTGTGTGTGCGTGTGTGAGAGAGAGAGAGAGGAGACACTGCCAGGGTTTATCCATTCTTTCTAAGGGGCAGTCAGCGGTTTTAAAACGACAAGCTTTTGACCGGCATTGAACCAGCAACTCAAGGTGTGTATGCTCCTCATAGCTAACAGAGGCCTTGAGGTGATCTCCATACATAATCAGGACAATCCACCTCCATAACAGGTGCGCGGCCATCTTGGAATCTCTCTGAGCCAGTGGACTTGAGTGGAGTGTGCTGATGTATATACAGAAAAGATGAACGACTGCAGCCCAACACTTTTATTGCTTTAAAAAATGTACAAGTGAATAGTTTCTTTTTTACACTATATATTTATTTCATCATCATCAACAAGGTAGCCTGTGATTTTGATTTAATTAAATTTTTCCACTGATCTGCCACAGGACACAAGATAAAAATATATGCTTAAAATGGTACCTGTATTATTCATTTAAGTCACTAAAATTAAGGAGTTGTTAATACATTTGGTGGATGACAAAAATTGCATACTCATCAGAACAAATTGGACAGAATATTATAGTTTCATTTTTCGTTTTTTTCATTTTAAGGATATGAAAATATGCCTGGTAACTTTAGTTTTCAGGCCAGTCATGGCTTAGAAATGAATTTTCTTTCAAAGCACATAATTTTATGTGTCTATGCACGTGTATAATTTGCACAACTTTATGCATGTGTATGTTATGTGTGTTTATGTTTCATAATCTCACATCTCACTGTGGGGTGTTCTAAAAGGATTTGTCATTCTCAGCTCAACTGGGCTGATTGTGAATTAAATGTATTTTTAGGCACCTTTTGTCCGTCCCTTTGTGAACCCAGTTAGAATTGAGGTCAGGACACACAAACAGACATACACACACACAAATACACACACCATCTCAGAGAAAGACACATAGCTTTCAGAACAAATCACTGTTGAACTACCCAGTGTGGAATGATTCTGACATTTTGTTTGGGAGAAATAGCATTTAATTGAAGGGAGGGGCGATACGGATGGCAGTTATGCAACCAAGGGAAAATGTCTACATTTCAACCCAAATTGAAAACATAACAGAGTTTGTGTTTGTGTGTGTCTGTGTGTATGTGTCGAGGGGTTGCTTGCACCATTTCACTGTTATCCACAGTTTGCTTGCTGCTTTGATAGAGAATTAGTTCAAGTTATGGGGTTTAGTCCATAAAAACAATATTGACTTTGCATTATAATACAAAGTAATTTCCCTCTTGCTCTCTGAAATCTTTATATCTGTCATGTGTGATTGGACTAAATTTGCAGGTATAAAATTTTCATGTTTATGAGGAAGAGTAAAGTTCTCACTTCACATATTCACTGTACTGGTTAATTTTTAATCATTTGATATTGTATTAATTATTTTTTTTAACCAAACCTAATGTGTGGTTAATGATGGAAATTAGAAATGAATTCAGTTAATTTGTAATGTCCAATAATAGAAAGGATTTAATTATTTTAGTCAACAACTGAACTTCCATAAGCTTCTAAATAATTTATATTATATTTCTTTCTTTTCTGCAGTAATAAATTATATTCTTAAACTGTGTTAATCTCCAAAGAGAAAATATTTTTTCTTTTGCCCCGACTCAGTCAGGTCAGAGGTCAGACTCACCCACAAAACGTACGTCTGGAGCTGTGAGAGATTCAGCATTTTGCTCAATGACACTTCGGCACAGTAGATGCTTGCAGAAATAGCTGCTTGAACTCAGGTCACTCGGTGTAATGATGGTCACTAGGAAAGGGGGTTGAGGAGCCCTCATAAGGACTCTTCTAATGCAGTGATGAAGCAAACAAGCATCTTTCAGGGTCACTGCACACCTCGAAAACTGACGCCTTTCCCTCTCTCCCTCCCTCTTTATCTTTCTCTTTCTTTATTCTCTCTTTCGCTCCAAGCGTTGCCAATTTGTCTGAGCTGCATTGGCTAATCCGTGCGCATTGGTCAGTGCGCCTCCAGTTGACTTGCTTGGCTTGATAGATGATGGCATCCAGGCAGGAGACTGACTGACTGTACAAGCTCACAGCTGACAACAGCGTTGGGTGGTAAACAGTTGCAACAAAAATAACATGTAGCCTGGTGATAAGAATTTCCATATCAGTTTTTGTCAAAATATGACAATTACTTATTAAAACAATGAGCCATTAATTTTTTAACAGGCTAATGGTGTTAAATTATTCAAAATGATGTCATACCCTAATTTTAAGAAGAACATTTATCACTAATATGGATCAAAATAAGTGGGAATTATTAAAGTGTCCTAATTTTGCCAAGAAAAAAAAAAAAACTCTTCTATCCGATAAGATAATTTAGCAGCAGCGTCACAAATATAGGCCTTCTGTGAAAGAGTAGTGTACCACAGTAACATTACTTAATGGATAGCGGTACTTTCTGAGTTACAAGCCCAGCACTGGCTATGAGACGCTCCTGACATTTTTCCCCTTGATGTCGAGATGTCAATCTGTTGCCATAGAACTGACTTCTCGGTACTGACCGGGTTATTTGCCGTGTTGGGATGGCCCACTGAGTGTCAGAGGAAAGGAAAAGGAGGGGTGGGGGGGTGGGGGGTTGCTGGGGTATGGATGGATGGATGATGGGGTGGGAAGGTGGAGGGATGACAGTCCCCCAGAGAGAGGAAGAGTGGGGGCTCCTGGAGATCTAAAAGGACCTCTCGGACCACTAAATTGACATGTTCAAGCTCCTGGTTTGTCATGAGGAAAGCACTTAAATAAGCCATGTGACAACATACAGTATAGCAGTCTTACTTCCATGAGGCCATTAAATAGCAGGCCTTCTGTTAGATTTCAAATTACATTTTTATTGCTTTAATTTAACTTACATTTTATTGTAATAATGTCTATACCACAGAGAAATCATACATTCTTATTATTCTTATCATTATACAATTTAGCATTTTAAATAATATATTATATTATAATACAAGATTTTATCAAAGTAGCATTTGCTTTTAATTCATTCCTTCAGCAGTTCTCAATATTTAAATATGCAAATGTAGGCAAATTGTTAAGTGTGAATCACTCAGTTTATCTCGATCAGCATTGTGACTGTTGTCAATCAACTTCCTTTTCTTTGAAACGGAACATACAGGTGCAATTGTTCCCATTCACAGCAGCTTTACAGGTCTATAAGTGCATGTATATCTGAGTGGTAATCAATAGAATTTGGCGTTTAAAGGGGCTGAAGGCGGGTAGTTGTGTGTTGGGGCATCAGGATGAGGTCGTTTTGGGGGGCTTTTTTCATTCCCCTGCCCATATGCGGAGGACACTCGGTGGACGCGTGTCTATTAAAAAGGGATCAACAATGAAAAAGATCGGAGGACCACGGGGCCAAATGGGAGGAGGGCAGCAGGGCGAGGTGAAACTGAATGGAAACAGCAGTGGTGTTGGGCGGTGTGTGTTGTGTGAGAGGGATATACATGGGGAGTGAAGAGGGTGTGTGTGTGTGTGTGTGTGTGTGTGTGTGTGTGTGTGTGTGTGTGTGTGTGTGTGTGTCTTAGTATGCGCATGCACTTATAGTGTTGATTTAATCTCATGACCGACCCGAAATACAGGCGACGACATTAGCTAAATCAACCTTCTCCTCCTGCATCCCCTTCCCTTGTTTCTATTCTTCCTCTACTTTTCCGTGCTTTGCCACAACACTTGTTCTTCGGGAGCAGTCCTTGCCCCACCTGCATCTGGGTAAAGACTTTACAGTCAGGGGCCATCGATTGCTCTTATCAAATAAACAGAGTGGCACCGGCGGCTGCACGGACCCACCACCCTGCACCTCTGCCCCTCCCTCC
>NW_019525123.1:3904021-3904357 GCF_002814215.2 Seriola lalandi dorsalis | reverse complement strand
CCTCTTCCCCTGCTCGAGAGCCCTAGCAGCTGTGGTCCCATGTAAATTTTACATGATTGGCACCTCCTTATTTTATCCCCTACCTCTCCGTCTCCCCCCATTCCAATGTTTTGTATACCCCCCTCAATATCATGTTGCATATTAACGCAGAGTTTATATGCAGTTGCTCATCTGACGGTGCGCACTGGCTATCATGTCCATGCTTTTCCCTGGGAATTTGCATACCTGATTATAGTGCCTGAAGTGCTTGATTGTTGCTGGGGAAGGTTATGTGATGCTGAAATGTGATATTTGGTGTGCAGGCGGAGAGTGAGGGGGGGGCTGTGTGTGTGTGTG
>NW_019525123.1:3895159-3904001 GCF_002814215.2 Seriola lalandi dorsalis | reverse complement strand
GGGTTGTAACGGTTCCCCTTGACCCTTGAAAAGCAACGTAATTCCGTGTGGCCCCGTTTGATTAGGGCATTTTTCTGTCTAATTGTTGTCATCAGGAGTTGCACTATCACTGTGCATCTGGAAGCACTTTGACATCTAAGTCAGTGGTTCACAAAAGTGGGGTTCAAGAGACCTCAAAGGTCCGCGAAGGCCATGCAGGGGGTCCCCCGGCAAAACGAAGAATTGTTTAATTTCACTGTGATTTCCTTAACCTGAAATTATTCCAATTAGAGAATATATGTCTCATCAAAGGTTTCACCTGGCTCACCTTTAGCGCCACGCTCACAGCAGGTTAACAGTGCGATTATAAATCATTAACAACAACAAAAAAAAAAAAAAACATAATTATGGAGTCCCAGGGACAAAATACAATAAAATGGGGACCCTGGGCATAAGGTGTGTCCGTTTGGGGCTCCTTGATATGAAAATGCTGGAGAAGCCCTGATCTAAGTGACTGAGGCAAAGGGCTGCATTGACAGTCTTTGTTTTTAGCCGAGGCACTACAAGCACTCCCTTTTTTTCTCTTCTCTGCCTCTCTCTCTCTCTCTCTCTCTCTCTCTCTCTCTCTCGCTCTCTCTCTCTCTCTTTAAAAGGGAGCGGAAGAGTGGGCTGATACCGGTCTCATGTTGCTTATGGATTTTCGTTTATATAATCGATTGAAATGTCCCAATACATTGATTTTGGGTTCAGTGTTTTACAGACAAGCGTTTATGGGTCTCGATTTTATGTTAGGGATGATTCCAGTGTGACATCGATGCGCAAAGAAGTCAGAGTTGTTGATTTTTAAATAAATGATCTAAACACAAACAAATAAATATCTATTGTTTCATGTATAAAAGAAATATAAAAACTGACTTGGGAGGGGGGAAGGCAAAGAAGAAGGGAAAGAGGGTGAAAAAGACACAATATTGTGCTGCCTCTCTCCTTAATCAAATAAAGTGGTGTAAAAAACACACACACACAAAACATTTCCTTCCCTCTGAATTTCTCCTTGAATTATATGCCATCACTAGTGTGTGTGATTGCGGAATATTAAATTAAAGTGGGATAAGTCCGCACCGAGGCGGGCTGCGTCCAATCCGCAACTCATTTCCCCTGTTGTAGCACCGCATCACTGCGCTCCTCTCTTTTCAATGACAATGTGCCAAATCTGGGCATTTTGAAAACACTTTCCATATGCTATTATCGGATCGCTACTGAGCAAGAGAAAGACAGAAAAGAAGAAAACGGAATGCTTTATACCAAAGGTACCGAGTCTACGTTTTTATTTATCTCTTCTTTCACTGGCTTATTATACTTTATGCTTTTTGTGGGGATTTAAAAGAGGTAAGATGGGGTATATTTGAAGTTTTTATAACGATTGCATATTTATGGACCGTTGCTGGATTTGCTTTAGGACTAAGTGTGAGAACGTCGAGAGAGTTTATGTTGAGCATCCATATACAAAAACTTCATTTTGTTCCCCTGCTTTTTCCCTCATTTTTCCTCTGTTATTGTTTTAGGGTAAATTGTTTTTGCCCACTTCTCTGTGGAGCGTTTTGTCAGCAGCTTTTATAAATTGAAGGAACAATTTTTGGACATTAATTTCGCTGAAATCACACAAATAATTCTCTCTTTCTGTTTTAAATATATTTGATAGATTTTTTTATTCCGCACCTTTAATTTAACAGAGGTGACAACTTGCACGTGACTTATATTTAGAGGGTTTCTGTTTCAGAATTTTTCTTTTATTGTGATCAGAATACAGTTTTAATTATTGGACATATTTGGGAAGCAAGATTATAAAGTGCATTTTAATTGGTCTTAATTATTCTGCAAAGAGTGTGAAAATCTTTTATTGGTAAGATGCGTTGAGAGAGTTACACTGAACTTGTTATTGTCTGTTTTATGGGCCTTTATAGAGCTTGTTTGTGGATATGTTTGCTGGAGGAGAGTTGGCCAGTGGGTCACTGTGGCAGGTTGCAGGTCAGAGCTCTGGGCTTTTGCGTGTTTTTGTGTGTGTCCTGATGAGGCAGAGGGGTCAGCCATGCAACCCCATGAGGGCGCCGACGCATAGGACAAACAAGGTGGAAGTCTGTATGCACATCCAGAAAACACTGACCAGGTGACTGTTTGTGGTGAACACCAGGACGGGCTAGAGAGCTGACAAAATTATAAGGCTAAATTAAAAAAAATATAAGACAAAAATCAAACAGATCATCAATTTAGGTTTCAGTTCGACTTCATCAAATATACTGATGGACCAACAATGGTGCCTTCCCATGCATCTCCTGGTGTGTCAAGCCTATATGGTAATATCTCCGGACGATTGAAAGTTATTGATCTACTGAAGTGGCATACGATCACTATGAGTGTCCAGTGCTACCTTTCATATGTCAGTAGATTAATTAGAAAATAAATAAAACAATCACAATACATTTAATATCTGATAATTACTCTCTACTTAAAAGAGTTTGATTTCACTCATCCTGGTCTGCGTTCCTGGTGATGCAACTAAGATATTTCCTATTTTCTGTAGAACACACAAAAACTCGCACACTCGCGCGCACACACACGCACGCACACACACACACACACACACACACACACACACACACACACACACACACACACACACAAGCACGTACACACGTACACAGACACCAGAGCAGAGTTTACAGATAAAAATCTATAATTAATTGGCGATGCAGCTGATATGGAAATGGGACGAAATATTAGTTAACACGGACTATTGTCAAGCGGTTCTCCGGAGAAAGAGCATCGTCTGCAGGGAGAGAGGGAGGGTGCAGAGCGGGGGGATTTACAAAACGCAGGAGGTTAAGATAAGAGGTAGCCTTATATCACTTCTCTAAATCCGCTGTGTACTTTATCGTTTTTCATTGAAAACAAATAAAATAAAAGACGAAACTTGACTGAAAATGTCACCAGCGCGCTCACATTTAATCAGTAGAAAGTGGAAAATTAGTACATCCTTTCAGAGAAATGGAGATGCGCGTATAAGAAAAAGGAAATGTCACGGTGGTTTGTGTCTACAAAAGTCCTCCGGTTGGATGTTTAAAGTCAAAAACGAGACATAAGTCCACTCCATGCAGTTTAGGGAAGATCAACGCACGCCCCGGTGGACTTTTCGCGCGTCCGCTGCTGCAGCGGGTAGAATAAACTCTCCAAGCCGTCTGTGAGGGACGCCTCCCAAGGCTGACAGGCTAGAAAACCCCCCTGGAGGACAGGGAGGCAGCTGCAGCAGTAGCGGCAGCAGCAGGAGCCTTGGATCCGGGTGAAAAGTGACGCCTCTGTTCCTCACCTCGACCCACCCACCCCCTTTGTCAGAGACCTCTCTAAACCCAGAATAAACAGCCTCGGGTCGGGTCGGGCTCGGATCTCTTGGCTTCTTAAGGATCCAGTTGGTATGGGTGCAGTCCAGTCAATGTGGCTGCAAAGTAGACCTAGTAGTTCACTTGCCAGCAGCAGCCTTATAATCACATCCCAAGCCCCGGCTCATGCAGTTCAATTCACCCCCAGCTTCGATTTTTTCCATGAAGGCGAACAAGATCTCTTGATTTTCTCCCCGACTGAGACTGTGTAAAGTCTTCCTCTCGTCCAAAAGCCACCATTAAAAAACCGGGGGGAAACACACAGTAAACGGTTTGCATTGAAAGGCTATAGGGCCAACAGACCGATGCACTTTGTAAGGACACTAAATGTAAACGCCAGTGAATGGAGCTTTGAATAGAGAGGGGGATTTTTATGTGACCTTGTATTGGATTTTGCAGTTTGGCTCTATTGAACCCACACGGGGCCTCAGCGGTCCCGAAAGGGCAGTGATGACTTTCCAACATGTGGTGGATTACTCTGATGTTTTGTGGCTGTCATTTTGAAGCTTGGATGTTTACGTGTAGCAGATATGCAACACATCTCCTCACCTGCATAAAATCGAGTATATTATTAGAGAATGCAATATAAAAGCAGCAAAACGTGTGTAACGCAAATTACTCACGTGTGTGATTGTATTTTGTGCTTTTGAACATAAATGATGTTTTCTATAAAATATTTTCCACACTATGTGCAAGCCCGTTTTATACGGCACAGACGTTTTTGTGATTTTGATTCACCCCCTCATGTATTTTTTCTTTCTGTTTCTAT
Source organism: Seriola lalandi dorsalis (assembly GCF_002814215.2). Lineage (NCBI taxonomy): Eukaryota > Metazoa > Chordata > Actinopteri > Carangiformes > Carangidae > Seriola > Seriola lalandi. Next base: position 3,899,822 of record NW_019525123.1, on the reverse strand, counting down.
GCACATTATTGATTTAAAAAAGTGATATTTAAAGTCCACCCCTTTCATTCATTTTGATAAATTGTTAAAGCTCATAGAAAGTCACACACATATTTTTATATTGTAACATTTCTCGAAAATTCTGCGCACCAAGACACAGTAATTCACCTGTAGTGTCATAACCAGTGAAATCAAGCAGATGTAAAACAAGAATAAGCTGCATGGGTAGAATAAAATAGCCTGGTAATTTTATATTTGTTAAATCCGAATTAAAAGAAAACTGCATTGGAGCATTCAGCGCTACAGTTCAGAAATATTCATCTGAAAAACTTGTTTTTATAGAAAAGATGACTTCTAAGCACTTGTAAGTATTTCTACGTCCTGCCTGTTTGGTGTGCAGGAAGCGGTTGTCCATTGTTCTACATGTGATTTGGCCCTCAGAGAGAGACCGTACAAAAGGATTTTTCTGCGCGCACAGACCTATGCGGCCGCCAGGCCTCCGTGTGCGCGTCATTTGCAATGTGGAGACTGTTGATCAACTCACTAATTACACTTCTCTCCTCTCTCTCCCTCCCTCTCCGTCTCTCTTTTGCTCCCTCCCTCCCTCTCTCTCTCTCTCTCTCTCATTCGCCCTCTCTCTCTCTCTGTCTCTCTACCCATTCCCAGAGTGCATATCGGGAAATAGACACACAAAGACATGCGCACTCAACTTAATCAGCCATTTTTTTAAACAGGGCTAAAACGATAATAATTAGCAGAATAAAGACATATCGGATTTTCATTTCCTTTCCTCCGTTTCCCGACCCCCGTCCACAAGAGAAACTGCGAGGCAGCCCGTCGACACGTCGTTTCACCGCCACCGGAACCAAAATAAGGGATAGCTCTCAAAACGCTGACATTTGTGATTTTACCCCTTCTTCCCAATATAAAGTTGGAGGATTATTGTAATTTTACCTGTTTTCCACGTTTTGATTGTCCTATTACGCAAGCCACTGGATGTGACTGTTTTGTAAACCCAAGAGCAAAGACAGAAGCGGAGGTGACGGCTTTGGAGGGGGAAGAAAGTAAGTTTTTTTCCTTTCCTTTAACTTTTATTGAGTAGTTTGGGGTGTGTGTGTTAAATTTAGGGGTCGGGTATCGATTATCTATCTCGCTGGCGGATCTTTGACATCGGGGCTCTTTGGATAACAGGTGCTGGGTGTTTTTAGTCCAGAATAAAGGCGCATATCGTGATGTTAGTGCAACTCCGGCGCTTCGGCTACAATAAAACAAGCGACTGACAAGATCGGAGGCGTTCTTACGCATGTGTCCGTGGTGTTAACAGTGGGATATCATGTCCAGACCTGCCTTTTGCAAAGTTTATACGATTGTTATTGAGATTGTGTGGTGGACAGGTAGACCGACTACTCTACGTTAGATATAACGAGACGAGACGAGCGTTTCTCCCCGTTAGTGGCTTTGCGGTGCGGGTATGGTGTTGCCTTTCCAGGAGCCCGGTCCCTCGGACATGTCCGCTTTGAGCTTGTTTCCAGGCGAGGGGTCCGGCTTGATGTTTTCCCTGACTTCTCGACTCCTTATTTCAGCCCCCAACCACCAAATATTTGGTTTGAAGAGATCATATGGCTCTACCGCAGCGCTCAAAGCCATTTTTTAACACATCGGGTTTCATGCACCTTCCAGGCATTCACGACCAAAGTGACACGATCAGTCTCCCGACACGATCCCCTTTCGTCTGAATAAGTGTATATCTTCAAATTAGTCGCATTGACATCTTTATTAAAGAATCTTCGCAAAAGAAACGTGCATTTGCCGATCACATCTTTCATCTTTACCTGCTGCGCTTTAAAAGTAGTCTCACTTTACCGAGGCGTGGGTGGCTGCGGTGTCCGGAAGGGAGACCGATCGTTGGGCTACTGATAGCATGGCGAGTCCCTTTAGAGCCAGCCAACTCCTGGGGAGATGGTTTTTCTTTAGCACCGGCATTTGAAAGATCAGACTGTATCCTACTCATACTCTAATGATGTTTATTGATATTAACACATTTTAAATCCCTTTCATCCATAGTCTATAAGTTCCATTTCCACCCTCGGTCCCCATCCGCGTCAGTAGGTTTCGCTCTAATTTCCTTCTATAAACTGTCCTTTTCTCAAATCCCGGAGATGCTGGTCGCAACATCTCCTTTAAGTTGTCGATTAGTGTTGTTTTGTATTCATTTAGAGAGGACAGAGTGCAGAGGTAGATGTTCACAAGTATTTTTACGCCCTGTTGGCTGTTTTTTCGAGGTAGATAGACTTGGCTTGGATTGGGACGCGACAGTGACAGGGGGGACATCGATCGCACGGGAGGAAAAAAAAAAAAAAACATCAGGGCCAAGGGGCCAGTCTGTCTCCAACCCGGGTATGTAGGCTAACGGTGTAGTGAGTGTGTGAGTGTGTGTACCTAGAGAAACTGTATAGGATCCAAATGAACGGTGCGCCAATATAGGATAGACGACCTTTTTATAGGGCTGTCTCTATTTCTACACGGCTTTCCTGGCTTTTTATATGGATAACAGAGCGAAGAGGAGGCTTTTTAAGCAGTTTTTCCAAAAGTGTCATACTTATAAATTTGTTTGAATTAGTAAATGCTTACAGGGTTTTATATACAGAATGTTAACTCATTTTTTTATAAAAAAAATACGGGATTTTCTGTAGAATCTCATAGAGCCAATAAGGAACGTTATTACTGCTTTAATAATCAGAATTAACCAATTATTATTATTATTATTATTATCATTATTATTATTATTATTATTATTATTATTGTTGTTGTTATTATGTGTACACGTAGACTGATATTAAAATTTAAAAATCAACATTTAATAAAGACATTACTATTTTTCTTCAAATTAAATGTTACCTTAAATCAGATCAGTTTAATAGATTGATAAACACTGAACACTGGTGTTTTTTTGACTGGATGGATCTTCTTTCTAGTCAGACAATTTAATTGCATCTGCATAAAATCCTACATTTCATTACAAAAATACAGCTTAGGCCTAATAGTAATAATAATTTGAAAAAATCCAAAAAGTGAATTTATGAGAGGAGATGATTGTGTCTAATTGCAGTGTATTTCATCAGTTAACGATGGTATTGTCTCACTCTATAATAACAGAATCTCCATGTTATTTTTCTTGTCTTGCAAATGAGAGAATTTTTGAGCTTTATGTTTGCAGAAACACAGGCCCCTTGTTTTTGTTTTTCTCTTCATTGTGTCTTAGCACTATCAAAGGCTGGGTGTGTATATCTCTGCATGTTAGTTAAGCAGCTTGTAAGATTCATTTTATCTAGCGGTGGAGGGGAGGAATAAAAAAAACATATAGTGTGAGAGATGGGCAGATAGCCCTGGGAGGACAATAGCTGTTGGCTTGAAAATGCTTCTTGATTATTAAAAGCTAATGCATTTTCAGCATTGCAGCCTTCATTAAGGGTGCGGATGGAGGGGGTGGGGGGGCAAGAGGGATGAGAGGGTACTGGGAGGAGGAGAGGATGGGAGAGGGAGAGAGAGAGGGAGACAGGGGCTGAGTCTGTCCTATAACTCCTGGGCCCAAGACACATGCAGCTAGAAGATTGGCTCGGGCCTCTCCTAGGGGTCGACAATGTGTCATTTCCACCCGGCTAGATTGCCCTCTGCCTATCTGATATTAATGTGCAAATCAATATTTCAAGGATTAAATTTCCCTTCTTCATTTTTTATGGTTTCTACCTCAATAAGTCTCCCGTCTAATAGAGGAGGCTGGATGATTTAGAAGCCTTTGCTGCAGAAAGAGAGAGGGAGAGAGAAAGAAATAGAGAGGAGCTTTGCAACAAGACTATCGCTGCATTTTAATGTTCTTCTTCGTGGATCCCCCATAGGCCCTTAGTAAGGAGGGCTATATCGCTGCTTTACAGTGTAAAGACAGCCAATTTGGCTAAAAAGGCAGAAAGGGAAAATATGAGTCCGGTTGAATACTTAAGACGCTGTGGTAATCCGAGTAGCAGGTATTAGCGAGCAGGAGCTCCCCCCTCAAAGACACACACACACACACACACACACACACACACACACACACAGAGCTACATCCAAACCTGCATTACCAGCCGTCATGCTTCAGCGAACAGTATAGCTTACTACACTCTGGACTGCTATAACAATATATATTTTTCTTCTTCTTTTTCTCCTCCACTTTTCGCCTTTTTTGCATAGAAGCCCACTGACATGCGTTGGAGAGATTTACTCTCCTGTGTAATAACATCTGGCGTATGTGTGTGATAGAAATGAATCACTCTGACACAATGACCCATGTATGATTATTGGAGAAGGGAGGAGCGTATTACCATAGTCATAATGCTGCATCTCATTGAAAGTCAACTAAATGAGCTTGGACCCTTTGACTCCCCATAGACATTCATTAAGGGACAGTGCACACACAGGCGTCTGTCTGTCAATAGGTGTGTGTCTGTGCATGTGTGTTTATTTAATCCTCCTTCCCGCACCAGTTGGTGTGTGTGTGTGCGTGTGTATATGCGTGTCCAGCAGCAGCACAGTGTTTAACCCCCTAACACACACACACACGCACACACACATGCATGCACACACACACACGTGCGCACGCACACTCACACACACTCAGTCCCAACCCCCCCCCCCCCCCCCCCCCCCC
>NW_019525123.1:3888097-3895139 GCF_002814215.2 Seriola lalandi dorsalis | reverse complement strand
AGCCTTAGCAGCAAAACAGAGTAGACTGTTTTAACATAGTCTTGATAGGGAGAGTGTCAGCGAGTGAAAACAAGAAAAGAGAGGGAGAAAGAGACAGAGGAAGAGGCACAAAAGATCCCTAATTGTAGCACGACCGCTTGGCTTCCTCCCTGATTCACGGCCATTACGATGTGAAAAGCACAACCGCCTGTCCTCCATTATTAAAACGGCAGGCCAACACACACTCTCACATCCATACACGCATACTCACAGAGGGGGAATCATGTAGATATTTTTTTTCTTATCTATGGCTCAAATAACTGTTGTCATTTTGGTGACCAGCTTTCAGGAGATTCAATATTAAACCAATCCAGCATTCTCCTTACACAGATGATTGGTGGTTGAATTTACAAAGTAAAAGTGAATTCTTCAATTTAAGGTTTCCAAGCTGTGGCAGTGTAGCCATGATTCCAGCCAAAGACATATAAACTCAATCAGTGTTGCACCAACAGTATTTGACTCTGACGGACAAAGTTGTCTTTTTCAGAGTCTCTCCTTCACGCTTATCCTTTAGGTTTTTCATAGATGGTGTTTTACACAACGTGTATTATGCAACTGTTTGAAGTATGTCGTTTTTGATTCAAAGATTTTTCTAACAGCTGAATTTTCTATTCTCGAGATCAAGGTTCCATATTCTCCTGGTTATGCAGTGTGTGTATGTGTGAGAGGGACAGAGGTGAGGAAGGGGTGACGGTCTGCAGTAGTAGTGTCAGGGTCTCCTGGCTCAGGGAGGCCTGTAGGAGGAGAAGCTAAGAAGTCCACAGCAGCTCAGCATTATGTCTCAAAGAGGGGGGGCTTCCTGTGTCAGCCCTGGGGCACCACGGCTAACACACACTTTCTCTCTATCACACACACTGAGTGAGAGGCAGAGGAGGGTTAAAGACTTGGACCGAGATCAAGCCCCTCCGTAGCTCCCGGGGAGAGAGCTTGTGAATATGCGAGTTTTAGTGTAATTAGCACTTAATTATATTAACATATGCAAATTGTCAGGCGGAGAGCTTGTACCGCCGGTGGGTATCGGCTGAGATACAAGTGACTCTATTGTACCGCCACGGCAGAAAAGAGAATAATGGGTGTGTGTAAGGCAACCAGCCAGCAGCCAGCCAGTCAGCCCCCCATGGTAGCACATAACCAGCTAGCTCATTTAAGTCTCTGGCTGGCCGCTTTGCCAAATTTCATTAGTCGCCATGACGACTTGGCTAATTGTGCTGACTAATCTCCCCTGATCTGTCGTCACTCGAGATGGGTGTGCGTCCTTGTGCCCCCAAAACATGAGAGGGGCAGAGAGAGAGAGAGAGAGAGAGGCCCGACTGGCCAGAGTAAACCAGCTCACAATGACTCCTATTTGCACACGTTCCGCTTGTACAAGTATTTGCATATTCAAAAATACTCTGCCATCTTTCCGGGTCTGCTCAGTGTGTGTGTTTGCATGTGCACACCTGCACTGGCAGGGCTGTGAGCATGTGTTGGCAATGTGTTGGTGGGGAGGACAACAGTTCAGTTTTGTGTTGTGTGTGTCAGTCTGTGTGTGTCACATGTATAACACGCTGCTGTCAGTGAAGCGAGACTTAGACTGTGAGGCCAATACGGCCCAGTGTAGCGACATAGCTGAATTTGTTTTTGATTATTGTACAAGACTGGGATTCTGGCAAAGAAAAGCTTGGGCCTAAAGAACAGGGACAAAGAGTTCTACCTTCAGCCCTTCTTTTCATTCCATCCAAATATCTAATTTCAACACATCTTTATAGCTACCCCCAACCGAGCTGTAGGACATTATTTTTTAGTGGTGGGGGGGTGGACAAACATTTAATGTTCTGTGCTTCCCGCTAGCCAAAGGTGGATAGAGATTGGACCTAGTTGGTGCTACTAGTACTTGCATGCTAATCCTGTTTTTTGACAGGAACGTAAACTGATATAATTGCTTTTCAGAGGCAGGAACGGCGGTTTATACAAGTGTGAAAGCACGGGAAAGGGGATTAGCATTATTTTGCATAATGCTGGGCAGGCACTGAATGGGGCATTGAACGCTTGACTGGGTGACAGAGATGAAAGAGAGATGAAATGCTCTACCCCTCTTCTTTCTCTCCCTCCCTCTCTGCCATCTCTCCCCTCCAGTCCGTCTGTCTCTGGCCGCTGTTGCTGGTAGAGGACTGTGTTTGCTGGAGAGGACCCCGGAAACACCAGGCCAGCGTTTCTGGCTGTTTGTTCGGATGCCAGCAGATGGAAGCTGTCATGTGAAGCAATATGTATGATAATAGAGTAACTGTGGAGACTGGTAAACTCCAGGCTCACTAAGCCTCCATGTATATACTAAACTACATCCCTAAAGCACTGGAGTGTGCAATTATGTAGTGGATGGATGTGGCTCAGGTAGCATTTACATGGAAGGAAGGGAGCGGCTTTCATGGATCAAATCAAACTACACTGTTCTTACATTTTCCTTTATTGAGATGTTTACTAAGGATTTGGACGGATATCGTCTAGGTAGAGTGAGCTGTGGAACTGCGAGGCAGGTGTGTTTTATGTGAATGCCTGTGTGTTGTGTGAGCTCTGCTGGTAGTAGTAGGAGGGGGCACAAGGGTGATGACGCAGCTTAAAATTGCCACGGTGACTTCCATATGACCCAACTCGACTTTGTGAGTAATTTATGATCAACCGTCATTATTGCTATTGCATCTGGTGTATGGAAATGATCCAGAGTTGAGGGAGGGGCGTGAGATTGGGTGGTGGAGAACATGAACGCCACAAAAGCTGGTGTGGCCTGTTTTTGTTGTCTCTCATTGGACAGGATCCTCTTTCTTTGACCTTTTGCACGCCTTCCCTTGCCTTTCATATGCTAATGGTGGCCAGACCCGAGGAGGAAACGTGCTGGAGCTGAGTGGAGGAGGACAAAGACTCCTCTCTCTTTCTCTGCCTCCTTTCCACGCTATATCTTCTCTTTTCTTGCCTCTTCCCCTCTCAAGCAACTTGACAGACTTTGGCATGAAAGGAAGTGAGTGCTTAGTGGATAGGAAAGGTGGGGATGGCGTTGTTGCTGTGACCCACACCACCTGTGAGGATCAAGTGCGCTGCAGCGATCCTTGGTTATGTGTATGTGGACTGTTATTTTGAGTGGCCCTTGTAGTGGGTATTGCAGATCGGTAATTGTTTGAGCCGTGCCGCCGATACTGTTATAGCTCAGGCTGAGTCGGTAGAGGAGTGATTTGTTGCTTTTCCAGTGAAGCTAGTCGAGTTGTCATACAGGGTCTATATTTTTCCCCGTCTCTCGGCTCTGCCAACTCTATCTTCTTACAACCAGTAAAGTACTGTCTCTGGTGAGGTAAAAGGATACTAATATAGTTACTACAACTCTCCCCTAACATAATGCTCCAGTGCACCACTGTAGAGCATGACGTGGTTTCGAGGCTCTTTTGGCTCTCTTATGGGAAGGGGGCATGTTATCTGTAGGAAATGTAATTTTTGTCCTCATTGAAATCGTTCATTATTGAGCGCGGTTATCTAAATGTTTTTGTTGCTGTTGGTCCAGCGCCAGTTAGGATTGCGTTACCCTCTCTCACTCTCTCTCTCTCATGTCTCTATGTCTGTCTCTCTCACTCTCTCATCTTGCCAGACCTTCATCAGTCTCTTAAGGGAAAATAGAAAGAGGGGGATTTTTCTCTTCCCTCTGTGCTCTGTCCCGTTCTCAGGCTCTCCTGCCTATTTTGCATCAGCCATCTCGTACAGGATATTAGCCACAGAAAAACATGGGTCTGGGTATTTCATTTAGAATAATATGTTTATTCTTTTTATTTCAAAGTGGAAGTGGGGGGATTCCGCAGGGTGGGGAAAGAACAATCGGGGCCGTGTGTTAGAGGACTCTCTCTGTTTGATCTGAGGTCCTGTGGGCCCTGGGGGTGGCTGAGATTCTCAGGTTTAGGTCAAATAAAATGGGCCGGTGAAAAAATGAGGCCCCTCTCTTTCTTGCGTATTGTCTCACAGATTTGCTTTCTCTGTGTATCTCTGCTGGTGTCTCTATCTCATGTTCTCCGTTGCTGTCTGTCTCGTCTTTCATTTGCGTCTGTAGATTGTTTTTGTCTTTTGACAGGCATGGCAGTCAGGTAGGGAGGGGAGTTAATAGCAAACAGTCATTGGGCAATTTGAATGCAAAGAGAAACTCCCTTCTCTCCCTCCCTATGTACTCCCTATCTCTACACTTTTGCTTTAGTGCTGTACATTTCTGTTGATGTTCATTTCATTTCTGTAAATCGGTGCTGACTGGATGCTGCAGTGACCATTTAGACTGTGACATTTGTTTGTCCTCTACACTCCTTGATGCAGTCACTGTGAAGGACACTTTCTCAGCCCTTCAGGTCCATGTGAGTGCCTCCAAGTCCTCATCCTACATATTCAACAAAGCATTCAGCAGCCTTTAGAAAGGTTTGTCCCTCTTGTACTTACCAACAAAATAATGCACAGTACAGAAGGTTATATGCCACATTTTATCGATTGCTTTTAGAAGTATTTTCATAGCTATAAAAGCTGGCAAGGTTAAAAACAAAACCAGCAAAAAAATATGCACAACTACCTCATCCAAACAGAAGTTAAAAAGACAAGCTCTGAGTTAAGAGGAAAAAAAAGTTAATGACCAACTAAGTTTTTCCAGGTTTGAGAAAAGATACACCACAATAGCACAAGACGTCTCATGACAAATGATACATTCTCCTCTGTGCTGGCCAAAGACAAAGGCAGGGATTGAAAAAGCAGAGAGCCCAGTCACATGACACATGCACATTAATAGACCTTAATGAAAAATGGAGAAGTGAGTGATTCTGTATATCTGTAGAAATAATTTAATAAAATGTTCCGTAGCAGATTAGAGAACAATTACACAATTTTTTTTCCACCAGAACATCTGCATCAAATCACCTTTACTTTCTCCTCGGCTCATGTGTATTATTTGTACGTGTCAACATCTGCTCGTACCTCTGTATGCATGTATATTGCATGTATGCGATGTGATTGGCACGTGGTATTCCTGAAGGCAATAGCTTGTGGATATCAAGGCCATTGGCAGGGCTCCTCGGGGAATAAATGGCTAATTAATTATGCATGACTTGTGGGCTTAAACAAACAGTGTAATAAGAGATGAGACGCATTTACCAAAGAAATTTGACTCGAGTTGCATGGAGACCTTTTCAATGATTCTATTATTACTATTATTATTATTATTATTATTATTATTATTATTATTATTACAACTGAAATTCCTTTGAGTTGATGAACAACATGAGTCCCGTACGCCTCCAGTAGAAGACAGATGTTACATATGATCTGCAGGTGCTGGACCGGTCACCCATGCAGTCAGCCTAAATATGAATATTTCTTTGTACTATTTTGTAACTACAGGGATATTTGTACAGCATTAAAAAACAAAATTTTTCCTTTTCCAATGTAGGTCTCAGTCTGATCTAATATAGGCAAGCAAGTATATGTCTCCTCAACTCCCTTGAGGAGACTCCAGCCAACACTATCCCTCTGAAACCCTGCTTCTTTTTTTCTGGCCTGGCACCAGCCATGGAATAATCTTTAATTATTTGCTTTTAAAAGAAAAAAAAAAATAAGACTCCTTTTTTTGTGACAGTAAAGAAGAAGAGCAGAGCAGGCACAGGAATGTTCTTGTATATGAAATTGTAGGTATTAACAGGGCTGGTTTTGTCAGTGGTTTCGCTGATGTATCAGCTCTCTGCCGCTAGACTAAATAAAGAAGGGAGTTTTGCGTTGTTTCATCCCAGCTGAGATGAGCAGATATAGGAGGGCTTTGGAGGAATTGTTAAAAAAGCAAAGTATGGCTGAAGAATAGACCTCTTCCTTAACACAATCCCTAAACAAGTGTCATGATATGGTGATGGATGATTTGCTGGCCTTTTTGGCTTGTTGCACACACTCAACCTTATACCGTTTTGTAATATTGTAAAAGTAAAGGCAAAGATTTTTTTTTATTTTAAGAATAGCGCGTAGAATGTTTGCTTATCCTTTTCACGATACATATTGCATGTAATTTTAAATATAAGGACCATGTGTGCATGTGTTTGTTTGAGAGAGAGCGAAAGAAAAGAGGGACATTGCTCATCTGTTGCCTCGTCTTTGACCCCTAAGGTCCCCTGTCACATTAAGAGCAGTGTAACACACATACACACATACATAGCCTTAAGAAGCCTTACTTTCATGTTGATAATTGAACAGTAAGAACACTGAACAGTTTTAGATTTCAATATGTTATTGTGTCATTTATATCTAATAGCGGTTATTTCCTACAGCAAACAGTAAGGTAATGGGTCCATTTCATCCCGGTTCCCTCTCAGTGGGCTCGCCCTGGATCTGCGTGACATGTTGTTTTTTTGATAAAGGAATATTGCAGTGCTAATCTAAAACCACACTAATTACATGTGACAGTTGTTTGTTTGTAGTGAAATCCAATTAAAATGTACACTTTTCAACTCCATTGCTCATTTTTTTTCTCCCTCTCCTCCCCCCATTCTCCTTTTTCCCTCCCACGGTAACCAGAAAAAGAGTCTATGATGGCATAAATAACAACTGTGCTTTCCTTGTGGTTTTTGTGAGAAGAGGGCAAACTCACAACAGCTGTCAGAAAAAGGGGGTTTGTTTAAAAAGCAAATGGCTTTGGTCTAAAGTTCATTTGGAGACCTCTCTAATTAAATAGAGAGCCAAAAGCTTAAGTTAATTAGTAATTCCCTCGGTCCAGAAATTAGACCTGTCACGAGTATTCGAGCTCTTGGAAAACCAAAAGGTATGTGTGCATTTGTGTTTTGTGTGTTTTTCCACAAATCCCTTATGCCCTGCTCCCATCTCCAGTGTGTTCATCTGTACTTTTTCTTATGCAGGGCCCTCACATTTTTCCCCTTGAAATGCTCAAGACATTAATGGTGTGTTTGTGGCGTGTCACAGAAGTGCTCGGGAGATGTTTAAGTGAGGGGCACATAGCTTGTGGCGTCAGTCAGGATAC
>NW_019525123.1:3873097-3883097 GCF_002814215.2 Seriola lalandi dorsalis | reverse complement strand
AATGGACATAAAGCCATAGTCTCACGCTGTCTTCTGACTTTGTTGTTTGACTTTGCTAGGCTTCATGGGTCACCTTAAGATTCAGTCTGGATTTAATTTCACCAGTTATTACCTGTGCTCACATATGTCCCTAAACAGTTTGACAAGTGGAGGGAAAATAACCATTTTAGAACTCAGATGACCACATCCCAAAGCTCAGTTCTGCCTAATTCCACTGTTTACAGATGTCATAAATATTCACAGCAGTATTAACAGCACTGTCTACCCTTGTATTAAAATGTCGGGCAGTTAGTGACGAAGAATTTGAACCCAACAGATTCCCATGTAAACAAAGACAGCAGTGTGGCGACATTGCAATTACAGGTTTGGCATTTAACAGGCTGCGACTCTGGCTAATGTGTGATGGTCTTGACAGGAGGACAAAAGCAGGAGGGAGACTGATATCACCAGGAGCTCAATACCTCAGGTCTGCACTGTGGACAAATTTTTGCAACACATGTGTTATTAGCACATTTATTACAACTGAATGACCTTAAAAATTGACATGAGCCCCTAACAAATGAAGTTTGTATTTGTAGTCTAACCTCTGAAGATGTCCACTTTCTGAATTTTATAGTATACAGGATTCAACTTCTGTCTAAACTGGAAGTGCTTTAAGAATAACCTGAGTCAGAGAGAGCAGAAAAGTCTGAAAAAATGAAAAAAAGTGGAGAAATCCCCTGCTTTAGAGTACCTCTCTGTCTCTAAGGGAGCTACTGAAAAGCAGATGGAGGGATACGGGAGAGAGAGTAGAGGGGAGGAGGGAGAAAAACAATAGGCCAAGGAGTCTCTTAGCCCCTTTCTCCCATCAGAACTTGCAGTGTCCAAAGCAGGCATTCCTGGGCTATTATTTGCCTCTCACTGGATCTGATCTGCCACTTTAATTACCTTAGTGTGTGTGTGTGTGTGTGTGTGTGTGTGTGTGTGTGTGTTTGTGTGTGTGTTTGTGTGTGTGAGAGAGAGAGAGAGAGAGACAGAATGAGAGAGAGTCTGTGTCCATGTGCATGCGTGTGAAAGCAAGGGGACATGCTTAATTAAAAAACAGAGGTGGGAGCGGCTCTGGCCATCTCTTTTGTTCTTCTGCTATAAGAAAGGAACTGTTTCTGCAGTGTGGAAAAACCTGGGCTTCATTGTTAGTTTCTCTCTCCTCCTTTATGTATCTGTCTATCTATCGCTCTCTCTCAAATGAAAGTAGTCTGGTTGGTTAGCAGAGCAAAGGAAAGCAGTGGGGGAGAGAGAGAGGAAGGTTTCTTAGCGAACATGATCAGCCTTAAAAGAAGCAGTAGTGGGCACTACTGCTGTGAAAGGTGTGAAGCCTGGGGAATGGAGCAAAACAAAAAGAAGCAAGTCAAATAACATTTCCACCTATTTATTTTTCATAAAAAAGTGCTAGGTAATCAGCTTTCATAGAGATGATTATATAGGTCATCATATAGCTCTATGCAAGCCTAAGGTTTCATTATCTAAAATGTTACTTTCAGCTCAGTAAGGTAGAGAATAAAATGCTGTATTCAACTGATAGTAAGACATAACGTATTAAGACATACAGAATGGACAACTGGATGACTTCACATGCTTACAACAGGCTGCACTGCAAATGTAAATAATTTGGAAAAAAATGCAACATTAAGCATTAGTCACATACTGTAGGCTTACTTTGTTAGTAAGTGTTCAGTTGTTTAGTGTTCTGTTGGTGACAACATTATTGGATTCAATTAGAACCAGAGGTTACAAAATAATGGACAATTATGTTATTGTTGGCAGGCAGCACACGTAAACATCCGCTAACCTGTTAGCATTATGGGTGATATGTCAGTGCCAAGTGCTTAACACATTGGCTTATCCATAAGGCATAATTCCATACTTAAAGTGTTAGGAGATGCATAATTCATAAACCTCAGTGTTTTATGTCCGAGCTACAATTTAAAGGGGGTTGCTCCCAAATGAAATAAGCAGTCAAGTGACACCACTGACAAGTAGTAAATCCTGTCCTATGTGTCGCATTACCTCTCAAACCCACTGCTTCTGAACAGTTTTACCCTCAATCACATTCAGCGTAAGCCTTAGTGAGAGGGACACTGAAAAATGTGTATGTTTGACTGCAGGAGCCAGCCTAGTGTGTTGTTTTAGGTGCTAGCTGAGTGTAGTGATTGATTAATAGTAAAACGCTGACTGAGCTGTAATTTGAGTGGATGTATAAAACCCATGCAGGTAGTGCGGCTATGTTCAAAAGAAGAAGTACCTTAAAGGAAAAACACTGTGTTAGTTTCATGCGTTCTTGTAGCATTCATGTAGCATATTTGGCTTGTTTTAACTCCTTGTTGTTGCTGCTAATTTCTTTGCAATTATAAGTGTGAGTTAATATGTAGAGAGGTATGTTTGTGTTTTTAGTAGATAGGTGTTTGCGTGTATGGAAACCATACTTGTCTTCTGTAGGATCTGTGATATAGGGTTAAATCTCATTGGCTAAAAAAATCAGATAAACTGTAACGCTTGTCTTGAACCGTCTCGCTCTAACAGGCGGGTCGAGTTTACTGCATGAACACAGTACAGATAGGTCACACAAAAATGTACAGCATATTGTTTAATCCATATGTTAAATACCACTGATTTAGTAGTTAAAATACTGAAATTAAAAATGTTTGCACTAGAATTATGCTTACACTTTGGCTGCCTGACTGTACAAAGTTATGCTTAGAAGACAGTTTTGTCATGTGCATAGCACACATCCACCTTCCACCTTCTGATATGCCCATGCTGAACAGATCAGCATTAAAATTCATTTTCTGCTCCTTGTGAATTTTTCTTTAATCTCAGGAATAGAGAGGCAGAAACTGAATGAGACACAAAGAGAAAAAACATAATTTCTCTCTTTTAATCTGTCACTAGTCTCCATGGAATCATCTCTTGGATATGTCAGATTAGACCTGATTATAGCGCGTGCACACACATGCACCCACAAACATACTCACGCACATGTTTGATTTCATTCCTCACGCTTTTACTGTCCCTCCCACTGGCTTTGTTTAGCCCTGGATTGTTGCGGATTAATCCTCTAATTGCTTTGTAGCTTTGTTGTGATGGAGAGGGAGTGTAGAAAAAGAGAGAGAGAATTAAGCAGCAGGTGGATTGGGTTAAAGGTTAACATGGCTCTTTAAAGCTTTCTTTTAATGCCAGCTCATTTACACGCAAGCATCTGAAAGGCGCTGGTACTGTATCAAGTGAAAAGACACTGGCATGCAAAACTAGCTATCATGTGTTGCATTAAGCTGAGTAAGAAAACATTTTCTTCTAAGTAGTAGTGAAGGTTCACTTCTCATGCTTCTTATTTTCTTTATCTCCTCCTATGGCTTTGTCTCAGTTGTTCTCTTGAGGTGATGAGAAATTATGCCTGTGATTACAAAATTATATTTTGGGGTGCTTTGTGTGTGTGCGTTTGTGGGCTTAGGAGGCATTTATTCAGCATTGTATGCATGTGTGTTTGTGTGTGCCTTTACATTTGTGCCTTGTTGTGAAAAGCCAAGAGATTGAAGTAGTGAAGGGTTGAGAGATGGGAAGCCGCCCAGGATTGATAACATCTCACTGGTATTCCAAACATCATTCCTCATGGAAGCTCTCTCTCTCTCTCTTTCTCTCTCTATCTCTCTCTCTCTCTCTCTCTCTCTCTCTCTTTGTCTTTGTGTTTCTTTCTCTCTTTCTTTCCTGTATTGCATGAAAAAAACATTACATTATGGATGTAAATATTCTTTAATTTCCTGTTGTATGTGACCCTCCTCTAGAAAATTTGCCAACAGGCTTTGCTGCTTTTCAACTTGCTCAAGTAGAGTTGCACACTTAGCAGAATGACAGTAAACAGTGTCTTATTTTTCTTGTTCACACATAGAAACATAGTTAATAGATGCTGCCTAATTAACAACTCCTAACTGGTGAGAACATGCCAAGACCAATTTAGCCACTGATTGAAGACTCCAGTCCACTTTTCCTCTTAAAGGAAAACTAGCCTTTCTGCATTAAGTTTGACAAACTTGATTGACTAATGTTACCTCTGTGTGTTGGACATTTTGTTCACAACTGTACTTTTGAGGGTATGCAAAGCTAGTTTGTAATAGCCTGAAATCATAATCTTTTAACACAGCATTAGCACATACAGGACACAATAGAGGCAAAACTGCTTCCAGCTTCCAGTGTTGCACAGTGGTATGTCGATCAAAGAGTCTATTTACCAGACAATTGGGTTATTCCTATAAACTTCCCTACTGCCGGCTGCCATGGGAGCTGCTTCATTCATTTATACCTCATTTCCCCTGTTTCCAAGCTCTGGTCCCTGGGGTCAATAGGAGTCAAAACCTTTGTTTAAGGATGGATTTTTTTCTGTGGTCATGGCAAGCAATCTCAGTCTGTCTTTTCTAAGACATAGTTACAAGTGAGAGCAGTTAATTTTGGATTTCTCCACTTTTCAAACGTTGTCATGGTGCTAGCTTCTTAACACTGTTTTTAATCTCTCAGGTAAGCAATACAGAGGTAGATAGTTGTTTAGTTTTGTTTCATCTAAGCTATAATTTAGGAACTTTTCGTGTTAAATTAGTACTACAGGAGGTGTCTACCAAAATGTTTGCCACAATAATTCTGGACAGCATTTAAGACATTGATGTGACATAATGTGACAATTAAAGACACAAACATATTCTCCCTGGACTGGGTCAAATAAGAGCTTCCAGTATTGAATTTACCAACCTCATCTATAGAATCCAGTCTTACTGAGAAAGTACTGAGAGTGAAGGATGAGTGAGAGTAAGTCGAATAAATTACAATAAAGTAAGTGGTAGTTCAGAAGTTGCCTACAATATCTGTTGTTAAACCACATTTACTAAATCTCTGTTGTTCATTCTTTATTTCTGTGTTTTCCCAAGGTCCCTGTTAGGCTGGATGAGATGAGATCCCTATGTAGTGGTCGTTATGGCAACTTGTGACTCTCCCCCTATGGTGTCGTCACGGCAGCAGGAACATGGTGGCCAGAGGCTGGACGCTGCTGCTGAGGACAACTCTGTCGTCACCATGGAGACCAGTGTCGCCAACAGCAACAACGCCAACAACAACAACCAATCGTCACCTTCCGCCATTGGAGAGCCGGAGAATGGCCTTGGACAGCCTGCTGTGAGCCCGCTGAGGTCCACTGCTACCCCCGCCATTGTCAGTGCAACTACCGACCCTCTAACTGAGCAGAGTCGGCGAGAAAGCTTTACTACTGGTAACAAAGGGAGTGTTACCGGGACTTTACCAGGAGTAGGAGGAGGAGCAGTTTTGGGTTCGGACTGTTCTGCCCCAGCCACATCTCCCGTGGTGCCGGCAAAGGAGATCCCCTGCAACGAATGTTCTAGTTCCTTCTCCAGTTTACAAAAATACATGGAGCACCACTGCCCCAATGCTCGTCTGCCTACCACCGGAGGTCATGAAGATGGTGAGGAGATTGAAGGGATGGTAGGTGAGGAGAGTGAAGATGAAGGAGAGCGTGAGGTGGGTGCTGTAGAAGTGGGGGAAATGAACAGTGAGGTGGAGATGGAAGACGATAGTGATGTGGAGAACCTGTGTGGTGAGATCATCTACCAGCCCGATGGCTCTGCCTTCATCCTGGAGGACTCCAAAGAGCAGCGTGGCAACCAGGGGGGGCTCTCTGGGGCTCTCCAATTCAGGGGCCTGCTGTCCCCCCAGACCTTCCCCAGTGTCCAGGCCAGCAGTGGCCAGAGTGGCCTGAGCCCAGGGGGGGAGCGGTTGGAGCAGCCCGCTGCACACATGTCCTTCTACCCCCAGATCATCAACACCTTCCACATCGCCTCATCCCTGGGGAGTACATCCCTAGCGGCTGACCACCCCTCCTTCCCAAATACCTCAGCTGGAGGGCTGGTGGGCGCTGGTCCCGTGTTGCACAGTTTCCGTGTCTATGACCTCCGCCACAAGAATGACAAAGACTATCTGACAGCGGATGGTGCAGCCAAAAACTCCTGTGTGTCCAAAGATGTCCCCAACAATGTGGACTTGTCCAAGTTTGAGGGCTGCGTGGCCGATGGGCGGCGGAAGCCTGTGCTGATGTGTTTCCTGTGCAAGCTGTCTTTTGGCTACAGCCGTTCCTTCGTGACACATGCTGTCCATGACCACCGTATGACCCTGAATGAGCAGGAGCAGAAGCTATTGAGCAACAAGCATGTCTCTGCCATCATCCAGGGCATCGGCAAGGACAAAGAACCTCTTATAAGCTTTCTGGAACCAAAAAAATCCCCCAACTCTGTGCTACCCCACTTTCCCACACCTGCCAATTTCCTAGGGCCAGACACAGGGCTCCGCGGATTGTGGAATGCTTTCCACAGTAGTGGGGAGAATGCAGATTCCCTTCAGGCAGGATTTGCCTTCCTGAAGGGCAGTGCCAGCAGCTCCTCCAATGACCAAACCCCCAGAACCCAAAACATGCCAAAGGCTGAGACCAACCCAAACCTCGGGGGAGGGGCTGGTGCCCACAGAACCCCCAGCGGGAGTTCTGCTGCTGCTGCCACTGGTGGTAACCTGGAAGGCCGGAACTCTGATAGTGACTGCAAAGGCCAGGTTAGGGACACATGCACTTTGCAACCCAATGGGCCAGACCTGAGCCAGTACCCGCCCATCAAGCGGGAGCCCGGTGCAGTGGGAGGAGAAAGTCCAGAGCAGGATGAGGATGCCTACTCCAATGGTGGTGGAGTAGAAATGGAGGCAGATGAGGAGGAGGATCAGGTCATGACCATGGCGATGACGGGCCAGCGGGCTGACGGCACCAGTAGCAAAGATTTCCCTCTCTTAAACCAAAGTATTTCCCCCCTTTCCAACAGTGTGCTAAAGTTTAACAGTGACAGCAAAGGCCCTGCATCCACCTCCTCTTCCTCCCTGCCTGTGTTTGACAAGCTGGAAATGGAGAAGAGCCGCCTATCCACTGCCCTGGCATCTGCCAGAGAGCGGGAGAACAGCAACGACTCAACCAGTGAAGCCCTGGCAGGACGGGATGGGTCATCGCCATCCACCCACCCCCTTGACATGATGATGTTGCGCAGAGATGATGAGAGTCCTGGGCCTCTGCATCAACACACAGGAAATCCGAGTACGCCTGGAACTCCAGGGACACCTGGTACGCCTGGTCCAGGTGAAGGGTCCCCAGGTAGTGGGGTGGAGTGCCCCAAGTGTGACACGGTCTTGGGATCATCACGGTCTCTGGGAGGGCATATGACGATGATGCATTCACGCAACTCCTGCAAGACGCTGAAATGTCCCAAGTGTAACTGGCACTACAAGTACCAGCAGACGCTGGACGCCCACATGAAGGAGAAACATCCAGAGTCTGGTGGATCATGTGTGTACTGCCGCACAGGACAGCCTCACCCTCGTTTAGCCAGAGGCGAAAGCTATACCTGTGGATACAAGCCTTTCCGCTGTGAGGTCTGTCCATCTAATTTTTCACCTCTATGGATTTTTTGTTTCCTCTGTATTTTCATCTTTCTGATATTTCCGAATCAAGACGATGTTCTTGTTTTTTAATTATCTATTTATTTATTAATTATTTTTATTTGATTTAACTAAAACTGATTACTGGGTTTGCTAGACATGCTAATAAAATATATAGTATAATCTGGCAACCTCTACAGCAGGACATCTTTACTCAATTGGAAATTCAGTGTCAGAAAGCATAAAGACGCAATTAAATATGTTTGTCTTCCTCTTTGTATCTATCACATCTTCAAAGGTTAATGTAATTATCTCAATGACAGAAAGTCAGAATTTTAATACTAAATCATCAGATATCAGCTAGTTTTTGTTAAAAATGCACATAATTTTTTATCATGCATAATTTTATTAATTATTTCACTTTAGGTATGCAACTACTCAACCACCACCAAAGGCAACCTTAGCATCCACATGCAGTCAGACAAGCATCTGAACAACGTACAAACACTCCAGAACGGTGGCAGTGAGGCACAATACAACCACAACCATACCAACCCTGTGCCCAGTGCCAGCCTTGGTGGAGGCTGCGGTGCACCCTCGCCATCCAAACCCAAACAGAAGCCAACTTGGCGCTGTGAGGTAATGAAACAAACAGAGCATCATTGTCGGGCTGTGGTAGCAACATACCAATTTGCTTGTTGCACTATCTACACAATGAGCCAATTATTTCCCTCTGCGTCACTGTGTCTATTATTTTTCTTGGCCACATCATCTGACCCCTGGTCATTAAAAAACAGAATTTCTCAAACATTCTAGCATAATCTCCAAGTATTTCAGAAACCATAAGAAATTCATCAACATGAATGTATTACTAAAATGCTTGCATCATGTGTTATTTTATGGATAAGGTATTCAGCTTTTTTTCTTGCATTATTGTCAATTCCCATTTTTAACATTATATAAATATAAATGATTAATTAACAATATGTTTTAATAATAATAATAAATAATTATAATATATAAAATTATTATTTAATTTTAAGTGAAAAACTATCAGTCATTGAATTTATCCCTTCTCGCTCCCCATAGGTATGTGACTATGAGACCAACGTGGCGCGGAACTTGCGAATCCATATGACCAGTGAGAAACACATGCACAACATGATGCTGCTGCAGCAGAACATGAAGCAGATCCAGCACAGCCTCCACCTGGGCCTGGCCCCAGCTGAGGCAGAGCTTTACCAGTACTACCTGGCTCAAAACATGGGCCTGGCAGGTGTAAAACTGGAGAACCCCGCCGGCAGCAGCGGCCCAGATGCCCAGATGATGATTAATCCATTCCAGCTAGATCCGGCTACCGCGGCTGCTCTTGGATCTGGTCTAGGTAAGTGATACTAGAACTGAAATGAAACACTGGGATATATATATCTGATAAGTTTTAGGCATTAGGCAATTAAAATATCTGCTGAGGGTGTGACAAAGTACCAAGTATTTTCCCCTTTAAATATTTTTGCCCTCAAGCTTTTTATTTGGTTTTCCTCTGCTCATCTTTCACTTGGTCAGTTTTATCTGTTTTATCACATGTATCTGGGTATTGTTTTTATCTTTGCCTTTTCTTCATTGCTCTTCATTTTTCTTCCTGCCCACTCACCTTCCCTTTTTCTGCTCCCATCCTTTTTACCTTGCCCCCCGCCCCGCTGCACCCTCTTCTCTCTCTTTCCCTCTTATCTCTGCTCTCATATTGTCCCTCTGTCATTGTCTCCTTTCTTTGACCCCTCTCACTGATTAAAAAATGATTATGAGACGCCACATGAGAATTATTCTTAATCTTTCATTTGTAATTTTCTTAAGTCAGCTTAATCCCCCCCATACACACCCCACCCCACCTTCGCTCACCCTGGAGAGAACACACACATGTACACACATATACACGCACATACACACACTCTCACACAGCAGGAAGCGGATTCCCGTAGGAGTGAGAGAGATTTAACAATGACCCTGCAGTGTTACACACCCACTCCCTCATCTAGTGTGGAGGTCACAGCCCAGCCAGCAGATGTACTCTCAGTGAATTACACTCATAACACACTGCTCCCCATAGTGAGTGCAGCTGTACATAGGTTTAGATGGTGTGAGCAGGGTATTAATATATTCAAATACTCACACATATACACACTAAATGCATGCATAGATAATGGATGCTTACATGCAGATGCACAATGGTATCTGCTTATATTTGGCATCCACATTCACATTTTAAAACCAGCACACATATTCACACACAAACACACACTAATTAGGGGAATTATACTTACTAACTGAAAAAAAAAAAAAAAAGATGTAACTGTTAAATCCTCTGTGCTCCAAACAACAAAATATTATCTGGAAAGAACACATGATGAGCTTTGGTAGCATGCGTAGAGAGACAATGCGGGGATCAAACGAAAGAGTTAATTACATTTGTATGAATAGCAGATCTGTTTTTTTTGTCCTGGGG
>NW_019525123.1:3866125-3873077 GCF_002814215.2 Seriola lalandi dorsalis | reverse complement strand
GGTGGGTGGGTGGGCAGAAGAAAGAGAAAACGTGTGTAATGCATTGATCAGCTTTTCAAATCTGTGTGTCGATGTGAGAAAAGCCTGGAGCCCTCAAACCGTTGTCCCACCATTGCTGAGAGCAGTAATTAAAGCTACCTGATGAGCGAGTTAGCAAGTTGAAAAGGATGATTGTAATTGATCCTGATTCAATCCTATTAGGGTTTTTTATAGACGAGACTTTGTAAGGAGCCCTAGTCCTCTGTGAGGCTTTATTTTATCAAATCCTTTTGTGTGAGAGAGGCCTGCGTAGAGGACTCACTTTTCTCTCCACACTTAATTTCATTTAATAAAAAGAGCCTTTTCTCTTTCTCTCTATCCTTTATCCCTCCCTATGCATGTGAGCCTTTCATTTTCACCAGAGCTTTGTCTTTCTGTCATACCTCTTTGTTTTTATGTACCACTCTTCCTGCTGTGCCTTCTATCTGACATATTATCCCTTTGTGCTTCCATGTATGTAATTCTTCTTGAGGCCCTACCATTTAAACTCCTCTCCATCTCTCTTTTTCTTTCACTGTCTAACCTGTTTTTTCACTCATTTTCTCCATAGTGAATAGTGACCTATCAGCTGAGTTGCGTCTTGCCAGTGGTCAACTGATGGCAGACGACCTATCCCTGGTGTCCTCGGCTGGAATGGGGGGCATGTCCTCGTCAGACCCCTCACTGTCCTCCTTGTCGCCACCCATCAACGACCCCTCACTGCGCCTCTACCAGTGCGCCGTGTGCAACTGCTACTCTGCGGACAGCCTGGAAGCTCTCAACGCCCACGTCAATGCCGAGCGCTCTTTGCCCGAAGAAGAGTGGCGTTGCGTAGTGGGTGATGTCTACCAGTGCAAGCTCTGCAGCTATAACACGCAACTTAAGGCCAACTTTCAGCTGCACTGCAAGACAGACAAGCACATGCAGAAGCACCAGCTGGTGGCCCACATCAAGGAGGGAGGCAAGGCCAACCAGTGGAGATTAAAGTGTGTGGCCATTGGCAACCCGGTGCACCTCAAGTGCAACGCCTGTGACTACTACAGCAACAGCGTGGATAAATTGAGGCTACATGCCACCAACCAGAGGCATGAGGCTGCCATTCGCCTCTACAAGGTAAATACAATAAATACATTTACCCATGTTGTGAGTGTCCTGCAGAAACATCACTTATCTGACCCCAACTTCTTGCTGAAATAAAAATCTCAGCAATACAAAAACACTGACTACATGTGAGGATGAAAACAATTATTTAGAGATATTTTATTAAGAGAAAATAAAAATATTTGGAGATTCATTGTTTTTGCAGGACACTGATATTTTATTGTATCGCATACAGCACAGTACAGCATCATTCATTTGAGGGGAACACTATTAATTTTAAGTTCAGAGTCAGGAAAAGCTGTTTTTCTTAATAAAGAATTTGGCCCATCCTCTTAAGTGCAGTGTCACACGGATAAAAAGTTCCCATGAGAATGGAATGACAGAAATGGAAAAGGTCAGTTAGAATACCCAGGATGATTTTCATCAGATATGGGTATGTTGGGTATGTTATCTGCTTGTGACCAGCTGGCACTACTGGCACCATTAATTATACACAAGTCACGTACTGTCAGCGAGTTTCACATGTTTTAGAGGTTTGATTATCCTCAGCTGTTTTTTTTTCAGGTTGAAAAACAAGCTGTAGAAAATTCTGGAATAATTCAAGAATTTGTTTTCAGGATGAGGCTGTAGACGCATATTAAGAACTTAGTTTTGCATTTGACAATGACACAATGAAAGTGCAACTCTTTATATGTAACTTTTGATATTTGATCCCCGCATGAAGCACGGACACACAGTAAAAACTTTTTAAAATATTTTTATGTAAAGTTTTTATTTTCTATTTATTGTAAAAAGTGCTTTAGATTTTTTAAATGAAATTACACACATGCATTTTATGCAATACACTTCATAACTGATTCCAGAAACACACACTGTTTCCTATCATTTATGTGCACATACACACAGCTCTTCTGCGGACAAACACTCCTTTTTTCTTTAGGCCAATAGGTGAATCATTAATTGCTTGGGATTGTTTGGTAGTGACTTGTCAGAAGGTGACCACACTAGTTGCCCATCAGAGCAGTGAACTAACACGAGTTGCTTACTTAACTAATTAAACTCTTCACACTCTGAGAAATAGACAATTTTTGCAAAGAAATTCCAACACAGCCAATATTCTACATCTCTCTTTCCTCTAATATATTTAAGGTGATTTAGTTTGTCAGACATCTCCTTCAGCTTAATAGGATGCTGTTACATTTCCGAGGCCTTGACCTACAGAACAGGATCAAGTGCATTACATTAATGAGGATTTCTTTACTACTGTATGCAACACTTGGCAGTGGTAGGTGTTTTGTGTGTGTGTGTGTGTGTGTGTGTGTGTGTGTGTGTGTGTGTGTTTGTGTGTGTGTGTGTGTGTGTCTTTAATGTAGAGATGTAGAGGCAGTGGTAAGAGAAGATAAAATAAGTTCTATTCATGGTTTTTCTTTTTTTATTCTTTATTTTCTTTTTTTCTCAATTTACCCAATATTGTAATATAATAAGAAGACCTTGTAACAAGTATTTGCTCTTATTTTCCGAAAGTGGGATTTTTATTTTTTAAATAATTATTATTTGAGCTGTATTTGACAAAGGGTTGATACAGCATGAGGCAAAATGAGATACAACAAAGATTTTGATTAAAATTTGTGACTGCAACATTACATTTATAAAAGGGGTCTTACTGTACTGTTCCACCAGACTTTAGTCACTACTTTCAGTCATTTTTTTGTGAATGTGGTGCCTGCGTTGCTCAGTAACATGTAAGGAATTGAATTTATTTGAAAATCTGCGTCTGATTCTTACAGTTCCAAGGCTTGAGTGGATTAAGAACATTGGCATTCTTAGGGTTATTTAAAACAGTCGTAGTTGACTTAAACAGGATGTACATATTGACACAGGATTGGCCGACAGTCTGGCAAAGGCTGAACTTGGCATGGGATGAGTTGGAGATGTCTATCCTCCGGGATTGTTCACTAATTGCATTGAAATATTGTAAATTTCTAAATTCTTAACAGAAATACAGCCTCTGAGTTGGCCTACATTAGCTTAGGCCCTAAACTATAGGATTAGCTTGATTAGGCTACACTAATCACAACCTTTTTACTGTCAGAGGAAGACTTAAGCATAGGTGTGTCTGTCTTTGTGTACTTGTGTATTTTAGACTGTTGAGTGATTTTTGGCAGCTGTTTAAGCTGATTTAATATGAGGCAATAGCCAGATACGTTACTGAACATTGGCAACCATTTACTCATGCTAACAAAGCTTTTTATATCAGTTGTGATTAAATGTACAAAGCCAAGAAACACAATGAACAGCACAGAAATGAAAGAAATTGGTTTGTTTCGAACATTTTCCTGATTTAGTTTTTCGTTCGCTTTCCAAGAAAGTTAAGTAGAGCAAGGGAGTGTCCTCCACAAGCGCCAGTTTAGCCAAGGCAAGTGAGGGTCATCCCAGTGCCCCCTCTGTGCACCCATACACCCCTGTACGTCATCTACCCACCCACCTACCCCACAGGCTTCAACAAATCTGTTCCACAGATGACGATTTTAATGCCTCTGGCAGAAATCCCACTATTTTACCCTTGGACATGCGGTAGTAAAGCAGAGAGAGGGGGAGAGAAAGCGTAGAGCAGCAGAGCAAGAGCAGAGGAAAAAAAAATCATTTCTTTATTTGACCAGAAAAACACCTCTCCTTTTATGTATTGGCAGAGGTGAAAAGCACATGGGGATGGAGGTAGCTTGGCCGGGCGCATAAAAGATCCAAGTGTTGACGACTTTACCATCTGGCTTTTTGGAAACACAGAATATCTTTATGGCATGGGAAACCATTTGAAGATACAAACAAAAAGCATATTCAGGAGATTTTATGGCTCCTTTGTAGCAGCAGTGGAGTACTTCTAAAGGGAATTGAGAGTTTGAAAGTGTTTTTTTCCAGACTTTGAAACAGCAAGGGCTAAATGACATTAGCAGCACATGCACATCAAGTCATATGGTGTCCAGGGCACAGCAGGTGGCGCAGGAAGTCATAGGCCTTATATGGAAAAAGCGGAGATCTATGCTTTGCTGCTTACTGGAGAGGAAATGGAGGAAATCTGATTGGTTCCTTTTTGCCTTTCATGATAGTACTTCCACATGGGTTTTTTTTTCATATTGTCTCTAATTATACAGAATTTAGTTGCAAATTAAATGTATGTATTGAACCTAAATTTAGTATTATTACAGGAAGTGCAAATCTTTATCCCTCAGAATCATTGTAAATGACAAAATGGAATATATTTTAATGTAGCGTTTGTATGCTAGCAGCCTGTGAGGTAAGCTCTGCATTAAATGGTGTCGTATCATAGCGTGTCCATAGCTGGCCTGGCCCGTGTTTAGCTTAGCATTGAATATGATGATGTATGGCTTCGTTATGATTTTTAATAACAAACACTGGCTTTAATACACATGGAGACAGGAGTAAATCTGTCAGTGCCATTCACAAGTGCTGCAGGGCTAAGTAGGGGGTTTATTTCGTAGTGAGCATGTGTGTTTGTGCGTGTGTGTCCCCACAGAGCTTTGAGGTTGAGATCTGGACTGTGCTTGCCCCCGGGTCATTAGGAATTGAGAATGTTCATGGTCAATGTGGCATGGTCAAGGACCACACACACACATATACACACTCTGTGTCTCATAGGCCATGGCACCTGTTTCTCAGATGGCTGTCCGAATAAATCTTAAACTGTCCTCAACCACAACCACCCCACCCCTGGGTGTCTGTTCAGCTTTCCATCATAATTCAAGCAGAAATGGACGTCCGGGGTCTACTGGACATTTCCATATCTCTGTTTTTCTTTTCATTATTTTTCCCCCTTCTTTCCTTCCCTCTCGCTCTCCTTTGAACTCAGAATCTTAGGCTAATAAAACGCTCAACTTTTTATGATAGAGATGGAGGGAGAGAGGGAGGAGAGAGAGGACATTTAGATGGAACATACAGAGAATAAGAACAGAGACAGTGTGTTTCCTTCCTTCTGTCTTCTGATGCTGTCTCACACTCTCTCTCCCTCTGTCTGTCCTTACTCTCTTTGTTTTGTCTCTGACTTTTTTTTATTCTCTCTCTACCGCTCTGTCTCTCCCCTGGGGAGCCACAGATAGGCCATCTCATTACCCATGATCTTCTTGGCAACACCATTGCCGAGAATTGAGGGGTGGGGGTAATTAAATGAGGGGAGGGATGGAACGAGGGAGGGATGGAGGGAAAATAAGAAGAGACGGAAAGGAGACTAGATTTGTAGATGCATCAAAAGGAGTCTTCCCTTCTCTCATTTTCATCATCTCTTTGTTTTTTATTTTGTTTTTTTTCATCAACCAATGGACCTTTTTTTTATTTCAATCTTCCAGCTCTGCCCCCCTCACTCACATTTTATTCTCCTCCATATCCCTCTGATGGAGATGGGTATGCTTATGCATCTGTGATATTAAGTCTACCGCTGTGCCTTGGCTATTAGCAAGGGTCAACCCTGCCCACTCTCATTTGAAAATCAAATGGCCCTATATATATGCAGCCCAAATTATTGGACTGTCATTTGGACTTGTGTGATGGGAAAATGGACAGGAGATTGACTCCCATAGATTTGCATAAAAAGCCATTGTGCTAGTCCCTGGAGTAGAGAGAGACTGGATCTTTTTCAAATGCATGGCACCATTTACAGTACGACATGCGCATGTGCTCACATAAATGCATATGTGCACATAGAGGTATAACATTACATGCATTCACAGAGGCACACTTACATGTACAGTAACTGCATACACACAGAATTCTTGCTTATCAAGTTACCATTTTCCACTTGAGCCCAAGTCCGCTTGTTCCAGCCACAGGCTCTTCATCACTGCGTCCTTGTCTCACACTCGCACACAGACTTAAAGAGTTGCTATTCTCTTCAAAAAGGAATGTTCGGAGACACTTCACACTAGATGCTACTTGACTGCAAGATATAGATTTTCATGTTCTGTCATGGAAACGAATGATGCAGCCTGCCGCCGTGAGTTCACTTCAGTGTTTTTTGCCAGAGAAGGTTGTCTCTCTGCCTGCCTGTCTGTCTATCTCTACAAGTTATTTTGTTCTCTCTCCCTCTCTCCCTCTCTCTCTCTCTCTATCTCTCTCTCTCTCTCACTCACTCTCTCACTCTACAAGGCAAAGAGACGCCAGTTAGTAGATTATTCAAATCGTCTCCTCTTTCACCTGCATGGAGATTACAATGGAAATCTTTCAGAGGTCTGGGGGTGGTGAAGTGGGGGACGGAGGGTGGCGGCTAATTAAAGCATAAAAGCAAGTGTGTGCATGTGTGTGTGTTTGTGTGTTGCTTTGTATGTTTGACAGAGAGGTTTGAATAGATGGACTTCCCCACCCTCCCCTTTCTTCCTAATAATCCTCATAGATATTAATAAGAGTTTCGCCCATTCTTCCTCCAACGCCTTAACCAGATGGTCTGCACAGCATCAACGTGTGTGTGTATGTGCGCACAATGTCCAGCTCTGGTCCATCTCCTGACTGACACTCATATGTAATGTTTAATCACCCTAGCCAGCTTCCCCCTCCCCACTTCTTTACTTCTTGACTCTCCAGTGAATTAGTTAACTGTGAAGGTGGATACCTTTTTTCCCTTTAGCAAGGTGTGTTTTTCTGTGTGTAAGACAAAGAAACAGACAGTGCTGTTTTTCTCATATTAATAGCCAGATGTGATCCTCTTCATAATAATTCCCACCCCTTTCTGGGCTGTGGGTTATTTGGCTGGGCTGGGGCCAAGCCATTTGTCCATGTGCAGGGGACTGTGAAGCAGATCGGGGCTGACAGGTATGGGAACGATAGCAGA
>NW_019525123.1:3864432-3866105 GCF_002814215.2 Seriola lalandi dorsalis | reverse complement strand
GGGTTGTGGACTGGATTGTGTGGAAGGGGGGGGTCAGTGTCTTCCAGACCACCACAAGGAAGGGAACATCTTTGGGATGTGGGAACAAAGGAATAGGCAGGAGTTTGTCTTTTTTCCCCTTGGTTCTTGTCAACCCTCCCACCTTCACTATATCCCCAACACCCACCCAAATACCTCCCCCTCCTCCCCCCATCCTTATGCCCCCCACTCACACACTTGTCTTCCTTCTCCTCCTCCTTCTTTTTTCCACCTTCAACTACTCCCTGTCCCTTATTTTCTGTTGGGTCTTGATCATCCTGTTGAGACAAAGATAACACAAGTGTTTAAACAAAAAAAAAAAAAAAAAAAAAAAGCAATAATCAAAGAAGGCGCATGATCTCAAATATGATCTCTCGGGGTACATTGCCTTCACTTTTGATGCCTTGATTTGATCAGAGCCGCCGCAGACAGATCACATGGCAGCGAGATCAGATAAATATTTTTGTGTAAGTTCATTAGCTTTACTTTTGAAATCACCTGACATGCCTAATGCCTAATTTGTATGAAAGTTGTCAAAAATCTTAGTCTCTTTATACTGTATGTGTCAATTAGGGACAATGTTATAAGAAGGTGTTCTATTCTTGAAATAGTCTAAAAACGTTACATCAGCTTTAGAATGGTATTTAGATAGCACAACCACGCTTTTCCCCTCTCATGAAGCTATCAGGATATTGATATGGACAAAGTTGAACTGAAATACTCCTCAACGCCTTTCTAAATCAATAATCAATCGATTGGAGGTAATTGTGCCTCCCTTGGAAGAGTCCCAAGTCCCTCTCTCTCTCTCTCACTTTCTCTCTACCTCACACTCTCTCTGTCATTATCAGCATGTGGCTCAGTATTCGGCATTTCAGCATTCCAGCTGTAATTGATTTTAACCATTAGGTGCTCAGTGAATAGATAAGTAGAGGGAGATATTCGATTATACGGTGAAAGAGAGAGACGGTGGATGAATAAAGAGAGAGAAAGAGGGAAGGAGAAAGATTGAGGGATGTTGTTAGAGAGCTGGAGAAAGAGGAACTGACCCGTCCTGCTGTCTATCCCTCTCTACTACTGGCCTTCCAACCTTGCAGCAGCACAATACTGCTGACCTCCTGTGAGTTCAAGCAGCTTAGTTTCTGTGAGGTAATCCCTAATGCTTTGAAATAGACCTGATAGAAAGCCCACTTACTTGTTCAGGATTAATGTGGGTTGGGTGGGGGGTGGTGGGGGTTCTGGGTTTTCAGCACATTTAGTTAAATTAACCCACTGGAATTATCATATTCAACTCTAATTGTCGACTTAAACTTGCACTGGAATCAAGAGTGGACTGTCTTTAACGCATGTTTCACTTTATCAGCAGATAGAAGGGAGATCTGCATTCAACATCCTTGTATAATGACTGCTGCCATGCATTAATACGCCAGTCTTCTCTATTGCTTATGTTTAGATTTACTATGCTGGTGGCCAGAGCGCAGTTATTCCTTTCAGTGGTTGCCCATCCTCTACAGAGGCCATTTTGAATCTTAGTGCAGCTGGGGGTGGTATTGCTTTCCAACTGTTTTCTGAAGATATAAGTCTAATTTTTTTCACTCTGTTCTTTTTCCTCTTTTCCTTTTTCTGGCAGGAGTGTAGGTTAGGACTAGGGATAGGGG
>NW_019525123.1:3854791-3864376 GCF_002814215.2 Seriola lalandi dorsalis | reverse complement strand
GGAACAAAGGCAAACATTTGAGTAATCTTCAAAGAGCTCATTGGTATGTTGAGTGGACGCTGGTATGCGGACTGCGGCTGAGGCTTTTTCAGAGGAAAACAATGTCCTTCCTTTAGACAGCCGGGGCCTGGGCAAACACTACCAGCCAGGCGACTCTGCCCGGTGCTGCCACCGCTATCAGCTAACCCCCACCCCTCACCCCTATTCCCCTGGCTCATGCAGAAAATGGTGGGATCCTGTGTGTTGCCGGAACAGCACAGAGCTCATCATTATGAGTTTATGGGCGTAGACAGAACATCCCATGGTGTCCAACATGAGTGACTTAAGTTTATTTTATGTGTCAGAAATTGTTGTCAGTGTGTGCTTTGTGATACACAGTTACTATTTAACTGTTTGAGTTTTGATACAGACGGACAAAACAGACAAAAAGGGAGAGGTGCAGACTAAAAACTTGGGCCCCTCTATAAAGACAGTGGGGAGGGATTAAGTGTGCCGACTTGTAGGTCAACTGCGAGGCATTTGATTTCCTGTGGCAATATGCAAAACGGTGCAACTGAAGAGGCGCTTTCATTGTGCTCTCTCTGGCAGAGGTACCACTCCAACGTGCCCTCACATACACACAAATACACACACAACCTTACTACACACTTTCTACACACAACAAGCCACAGTGTCACATTGCTTCCTGGTAATAAGACCTCAGCATCTCCTTTTGTTCTATGAAGTGTGTTGCAATATTACATTTTAGTCTTGGCAAGTGGATTCTGTAATGTTGTCTACTATTACAGTGTTTATATATAGTATTCAAAGTAAGGTATAGATGTATGTAGAAAGTTGTCATGTATGCACTGATGTATCAGTCAAAAAAGCAGCATGATAGCGCACTCATAAATACAGCTCTTAAGAGAAAGAAGCAGTCTGCCATTTTGTGACAGTTTCAAAATGAACTCCCTTTGTCCAGTAATCACCAGCCATTTTCTCACGAGGATCCACCCCAGGGATAATTTCTCCCATTTCGCTGTCATTAGCAGGGCCTGGTATTAGGCTTGTGTTTTGTTCCCTGTACCTTTTGTTTTGTGCTAAGTGAAACCATGCGACAGGGTAGGGGCTAACTGGAAAACAATACTCCCCTTCACAGGCTCAGGAATGTGTAATTAGTGATTTGAACCCGACTATACTTGTCTAGATTCTTCCCTATCATTCTCTCTCTCTCTTTCCATCTCTTGTTCTTTTGTTCCCTCTGTCATAGATTCTCAGTCTCTTTGCCTCTCAAGCTATTGGTTAGTCTCTTTTACTGTAAGTTTCTGTCCTTTTGTCTAACTTTCGCTAATAGACGTTTTTCAGCAAGTCTCCATTACGAAGAGAGGGCAGAAAAACAAACTTGGCAAAAATCACTACTCCTCTCGGCACCAAAATTATTTTCCCTTCTCTTCCCTTTCAGTTTTAGTTAAATATAACAACCTCAGTGTAGTGCAAACCTCTTTGATGTTACTGGCCAATAAGCTCAAGCCCCAGATTTTCAACCCCTTTATTTTTTGTTTTTCTCCCTGTCTTTCATAGATCCTGTCGATTAGGCCTTGTCTTGATTTCCCAAAAGCATCTTTGCATGTTGGGAAAAATGGAAAATGATGAACCCTACCCAAAAGCATGTTAGCGTTTCAGAAATATCCCTCCCCCTGCAAAGCATTGGAAAAAGATGAATCCCACAAGTATGTTAGCATTTCGATGATCTTGAGCTCAGCATTTTATGATCTCTGTCTCATTGTGAGTCGATGGAAAAGATAACCTCAGCGGCAAGATGGTTTAGGGAAATGGAGAGGTCTGGTCAGTCTCACCTAGTGGCGATGGAGACAAGCGGGGGCTTTTAGACCCTAATGGGCTAAGGTCAGGATGGCTAATAGGGAGTAAGTGGCTGAGCCATGCTGTCTAAATCTAATGCTAATGTAAATACTGATCCATTTTCATGGGGGGTGGAGGTGAGTTGGCTTTCAAGACACCTAACACACATACACACATGCACAGATAAGTAAGTACGATTTGTTCTGGTGTCTCTGTCTCCTTGAATCTGTTATTCCCAGCTGCTGGGTCAGTAAATAAAATATGTGGCCACTGTGTTTGGAAAGGCAAGAAAGGTATTTCCTACACATTCATTGACTAGGACAAGAAGAAATGGATCATGTTGTAAATCAGCAGGGTTGTTTTTTCCTTGTTTCTTTGCTCTGGTATGCATAACTTGTCCATGTATGTGTATGTGTGTGTGTGTTTGTGTGTGTGTGTATGTGTGCGTGCGTGCGTGGGTGTGTGTATGCCTGGGCAAAAGAGAGATAGAAAGACGGAACGGATTTTTTCCAAGAGAGGGGCCAGAGGTCAGGAAGCTGTGAACTTCTGATTGACCTTTGCCCCATACGTCAGACACATTTACGTCACTGCTTCAAATGTACAAGTGTTTATGTGTGTGTGTGTGTGTGTGTGTGTGTGTGTGTGTTTGTGTGTGTGTGTGTGTGTGTGTGTGTGTGCGTGTGTCCATGTGTGGGAGTCAGGAAAATGAAAGGCAGGACTATTAACTGGACTTTAGAGTTACATTATTTTCCAAGCTCTCACAAAGCCCTATCACTATTACGTCCTCATTTTTTTCTGCTGACAAACAGCAAAGAGGAATAAAGAAGGAAATGGAGTGAAAAAAGAGAGAAAGAACAAGTTGAAGGGATGGAGAGAAAAGAGAGAGAGACAGCACAGAAGTGGAGAAAAGCAGCAGAAAGCTAGTATGAAAGACTCATTGTGATAATTCATTTATTTTGCTTGGCGGCCATTATGCGATGGATACTTATTATTATTGGGTGACCTAAGCTAAGCTCGCCCACAGGCCCTGCACCTCATGGACAGGCCTCAGAGCTGTGATCTTATATGACTGCCAGCAGGCAGAGCCGCGAGAAACAGGAGAGGCAATTTATCTCAAGGAAATATTTTTCTTTGCATTTATGAAAGTGAGCGCCTTGGTAGTAAAGAAAGGAAAGACAACCATCAGGAAAGAAAAGAAGGTCAGATGGATTGGGGGGATTTTTTTTCTGGGGTTGTTTTGTGTCTCCAGCATCTTTAGATCACACACAGTGGCCTGTAGGAGTGAGAGAGGGAAAGAGAAAAGCGGCAGATGTGCATTGTGTGTGTGTGTGTGTGTGTGTATATTTGTGTATTTGGAATGTGCACTCAGCAGTTTTTGTATGTGGATCTATTTGCATATTTGTTTTTGTGCGTGTGCAGCACTGAATCTGTCTCCCTATACACTACATTTGCTGCTCTCTTTATCTGTGGAAGCGAGGTGGCACATACCTGGGCCCTCAGCATCTCTTTTCAGCAGTGCAGTCTGCCAGCAAATCCATTGGCAGTGATCTTGCGTTACATCTATGTCTTGGGGGCTGAGCGTCGGTTAGCAGTAACATGTGTTAGGGAGGTGGTAGCACTGATGGAATTCTACACTTGGCAGCCTTCCAGGCAGCACTGGTATGTGTTTAAAATACTTTCAAGGAACAAAACACGCTTTTGTTGTTTGCTGGGCCAAGTGGGGCTGTTTTTGTCTCCGATGGCCCCCAGGGGCCCATGGGGATAGCACCGGAAGCTGGTGACGTTCCACAAAGAAGGTATACCCAACAACAAGCTCCCCGCTTCCCCTAAAAACACTGATGAAAGGAGATAAAGAGGTTTTCATTTTCACAAGGTGTGGGTCACACATTTGTATGTATGCACATACTCTCAGTGGACACAAACAGGAACAGACCAATTCTTTACGTATATAAAACACGTACACACATGCCCTGACACACACATAGTGGTTATTAAGGAATAGCTGCAGTGGCAGAGGGTTCTTATTTTCAGTATGTGTTCATTAGCTGCCTGGTTTTACACTTAATGACAGGAAAGAGACATGTTTGTACTGAATACCCTAATTTGTCATTTGGTTTATGGAGGAAAACACAACCCCACTACTTTGCGCTGCTTTCGAAATATTTTTGTCATGTTACAAGTGTACACACACATCACAATCAGGCAAAGACAAAAATAATGCATGATTGAAATTGTTGAAAGACACAAAAGCACACTTGTGAGGTAAAATAAGAAAAAATGTGTAGTCAAAATTACTGATGCATGAACACACCAAACACACATACAGTAAGAAGGAAAAAAACATGAAGCGCTGAAATTATACCCACACCCACCCGTGCACACACACACTTACTTGCACGTACATGTACATGCACCAAAAGATAAAAGAAGTTGTGAGAAGATGTCTTTTGCCTTGCCTTATTAAGAATTCAGTTAATGAGGCAGCTTTGTCACCACAGATAGAACAAATGAATATGAGACAGCAGTGCTGCTATATTCTCCACAAATCCAGGGAGCGAGCGAAGGGGAGGTGTGTGCGTTTGTGTTTATGTGTGTGTGTGAGAAAGGTGTTTTGTAAACATCTCATTCTGCATAATGAATGCAGTCCTCTGTCATCCTCACCCACACACACACACACACACACACACACACACACACAGCGGCAGCAGCAGCAGCAGCAGCAGCAGCAGCAAACCGCTACACAAGGGAGCTCCCCTTACCTGTCAAATTGACTCTCCTCCCCTATCCTCAATACAAGTCCCAGTGTGTGTGTGTGTGTATGTCATCAACAGGGCTGACAATCTTGTGTTTTTGACAGGTAAACAGGAAGTCCTCACTGTCATAATTTCCATTTTGTGTGTATGGGGGTGTGTGTGCACCTCCTCCACCATCCAGAGATGTCTGTGCCATGTTTAGGTCCACCCAGGGAGTGCTGTTTAGCTGATTTTGATTGGCCCACAGGGAGTGTTAGCTTATTTTGTTGTTTGCCAAACACTAATCCCCAACAATTAACCACCAGGCACTCTGGAGAGGTGCCATATTGACAGGGATGTGCCTTCCTCCTGTTCCGCACACACAACACACACACACAGAGACACTCATATAACAGAAATGTATGTACAGCACATATACACACGCACAAATCAGCTGCAGCATAAATTACATACACGTTTCAAGCAGACACACACAGGCGCAAACCCAGGAGCAGGAACAGTGTGTTTGTGTGTTTGAATATGCATTACACAGCCCACGCCTGGCAGGAGTCAAAGTGCTCCTTTAAAAGTTCATAAATCATGGATGTTCTGGCCTGTGATCACCAGACCGCCTGCATTTCAGGCCTGCAGAGTGCCAGAGAGCGACAGACAGCCTCTAGTTTAGGTCTTAAACAAACCCTCTGGAATGTGCTGATGGGGAGAGAATTAATATTAGGTCTAAACCTATCTGGCAGCCCAGTTCAACCCCAAGTATATCATTCAGCTACTCTTAGCTGAAGCCTCATATCCTAAAAACAAATAGAATCTCAGAAGTTGAGAGATTGAAGGATGTGCAGCATTTTAGGGCACCGCTGATTTAAATCAAAATTTTAATTTCAACCCAGTACATTTACCAAAATTACCATTAGGAGCTACGGGAAACTATTTAGTATGATTCTAGTGAAACCCCTCTCCTGATAGGACTCACAACTATCTTGTCTGTCTTGACTCCACAGAACATGTTTGCTTACAAAACACACACTTTGCCTTATTCCCAATAAGCTTTTCCTCTGCTGTTGATGTAGTACTGAAGCTTGTCACAGAAGGAAAGAACGGCCTTAGTTTTTCATTCAATTCTAAATCATTTCTTTTTAGTTTCCATTCAGTTCTGAGAAGCTCCCGTTTTCTATCTAGACACGACTGAATTGAAAAAGAACAACTATCACACAGCAGTATCAAGTATCCTTGTTTTTATGTTGTAATATTGATTACAGAATGAATGCTATTGAGGACGTATGTTAATATAAGGGCTTTTGTGTATGGTGTATAGAAAAACAAGATGATTGGTAACATTTCAATAGACAAGTTTATATATTTTTAATGAAAAGACATGAACTAAAACTTTCTTCTGTCTGCATATTTGTGTGCACTGAATGCATGTTTGCTTCCATGAGCACACGTGTGTGTGTGTGTGTGTGTGTGTGTGTGTGGTTTCCACGGTAAAGCTCAGCAGCTCAGTTCTCCTGCAAGGGAGGGAGAGGAAGAAAGAAAAGAACCAAAGAAAGAGAGAGAGAGAGAGAGAGAGAGAGAGAAAGAGAGAGAAGGAGCAAGGGAGGCCTCCTTTCACAGAGAAACAAAGATAGCTGTAATTAATGGCCCTGAGCCCTGGACTAGAGGAGCTTTCTTCTGACAACTCTGACTTAATTAAAACTTAAGACTTCTGAAAGGGCCTCTGACTGCGAGGGGACGTCCCACCGTCTTGTGAGAAAAACCTCGTAAGATTTCCTACAAAAGAAAGAAAGAGGGAGAGACAGAGAGAAAAGATGTGTTAGCGGCTGTAGCTATGTTGCTAATCCCTGTTTGTCAAAAGAGGAAGGGGGGGGGATAAGAACTCACACACCTGCAGCTAACTGTGCCCCCACCCCCAGAACACACAGACACACACACACACACACACACACACACACACACACACCTCCCACACATACATTTTTCCAATCTCTCTCTTCCTGCTCCATATAACTTGATGTAACAATGCTCGGGAGAAAATATTACCTTGCTAACTTTACATGTGCTTCAGGAGTGAAACATCTACCTATAGGAGCCATGAGAGACAATGTAGGGTTAGTACACACACACACACGCCATTATATGTATTAATTCATGCTTAGAACTCTGCACCTGTTTCTCACATAGCTGTATGAATAAATCTTAACAAAGCATAAACCAACCTTCGTGAACTACCTCTGTGTCTCTGTCTCTTTGCCTTGCTCTCTTTTCCTTTCTGTGTCTTTCTCTCTCTCTCTCCCTCCCCTCCCTTCACAGAGGATCAGATAATAAAAGCTTGGCCTGGTCTTTTGTTTTTGTGCATTGTTCATTAGCCCGGCAGCAACAACAGAGGCACACTTGATATGCTTGGTTTGACTGGGTGTATGGGAGTAGGGCAAGGTGGGATGGGGGGGTGTGCTAGTGTGTGTGTGTGTGTGTGTGTGTGTGGGTGTGTGGGTGTGTGTGTTTGTGTGCACGCACACACTGGGACAGGGCAAGAGGTAGGGGGTAGCTTTGCATGGCTGCAATGCCATTAAAGAGGCAACTGGAAATTAAGGGCTTGCAACTGACAGCAGACTTTGAATGAGAAACCCCTGCAGCTGCCAACAATGAGGGGAGCTGGACAATGTGCATGTTAAAGACAAAAACAGTGTTCTGAACTCAACCCCTTATCTGACTTTCTCTGTTTACGTCACCTAAAACATATCCAGTTAATTTGAAGTGGTGTGTAGTGTCTAAACTAAACACAACTACTTAAAACTTCATTTGTTACTGTATTAATAGTTTCCTCTGTTTAGAAGTAACAAATAAGATAAAGTTTGTCTATAGTATTTAACTGTTCACGATCTTGCTTTTATTTCTCTGTTTATAGTTTCGGTATTTGAAGTGCCATAGTTTTTGTGGTTGCAGTAGATTTGTGTAGAAGTTAGATTTTCAGGAACCTTGCTCTCTAGCAAACATATTGTGGAAAATAATGGGCCAAGTGATTGAGATGTTGCCCACTGACATTCTGCTGGCTTGTTTGAAGCCAGAGAAATGGGATTTCTGGATGTTGGATTTTTGGAACCAAACTGGAAGCAGAGTGGAAGGAAGGATTTTATAGCCATAAAGTGCAAAAGACTAAGACTAATTTTGCAGACAAGCCTTACTTGTTGCATTGAAATTCGTCTATATTTGTAATATAACAATTATTGAAAACACCATACTTGCCATAATGGAAATGCTTAGGAGAAATTGAAGTGGCTGTTACAGCTTCATCCTGACTTGGCCATGGGATGCCCTGTACATGAACACCATCTAACATCTGCACTCTTCTCTGTTCCACAGCACTTGCAGAAGCTGGACAGTGCGTACAGCCCGGAGTCGTGTGTCTACTACTGCACACTGTGCGACTACTCCACTAAGGCCCGCCTCAACCTGGTGCAGCACGCTCGCTCAGCTCGCCACCAGCAGAATGAAGGACTGAGGAAACTCCAGCTGCACCAGCAAGGCCTGGGAGGAGACGAGGATGGACTGAGCCTGCACGAGCTGTTCAACGTCAAGGAGTGCCTCTCCAGCCAAGGTCTGTGTTTCTTTAACCCGCTCTGTCTGTTTGCTTAAGTTGTTGATTTGAGTTTTTTTTTTTTTTTTGTTATTTTTAAGGCTATTTTTGGGTGTTGTTCATGTTTCACATTATTTCCTGTCTCTTTTTCTTGGTGCTATACACAAATCCCCTGACGTTTTTTATTACCTATTTGCTTGTGTTTTTTTTTATTCTGGTTTTAGCTAAATGCTGACGTCAGCTGTGCAGTGGTCACTTTTCTTCATTTGAAGTCAGATCCATCTTTCTTTACTCCTCCCATCTCTTTTTATTTTTTTCTTGCACCACCCCCTCTTTCTTCTGTCAAACTTCACTCCCTCCTTCCTTCGGCCTTCATATCCAGATCACGTCTTTCGATACAGACCCGTCCATTCCTCCTAATCTCTCCAAAATGAGCATACTGTTCCTATTAGGCTGCCGCGCTTATATCTTCAACACACACACACACACGCACCAACACACACACTCTGTCCCGTGCACAGGGACATCCCAGGCAGGCGAGCAGTCAGCTTATGAAATTTCACCTTGGGAGGATCTCATAGTGAAAAGGCCTGTACACACATATGTTATTCACACACACACACACACACACACGCACACACACACGTATGCTACGGCTACACAGTCTCTCCCTGGAGTGAGCTTTCATTTCCTTTCTCATGACCAAAGCAATTTGGCTTTCATTTAAGAGTCTCCGTCCTGCCAGCAGCTAATAAGTGTAACAGAACTGTAAAACATTCAGAGAGACAAAAAAAAAAAAAAAAGAAAAAAAAGAAAAGATTAATCGTTTTTCTTTGAGCGGGGGTTGGATGGTTGGTGAGGGGTTGCAGGGTGTAAGGGGAGGGGGCTGCGCTGTAATTTAAACCAGAAGACGGAGAGTCAGGGTCCATTATTTAGTCATCCCTATGTTAATGCTGCTGGGAGAAAATGAGTGCTTAACTTGTTTTTGCTTTGCTTGACCTGAAGGAGCGGGTGGGGTGGAGGGGGGGTAACACATTTTGATTAGCATTCCAGCATAGCATTAGTCCATGCATCCATCTGTGTGTGTGTGTGCGTGTCAGTGTGTTTGTGTGTGCATTTCTACATGAATCCATGCTCTCCAAAGTGTCCTGTTTATACTGTACATGTACTCCCAGAAGAGATGGGGGCCCAGCGCTTAGAAACATATGTGAATCTGAACACACACACACACACATACACACACACTCACATACACACATGCATGACCAGAAGAAGAGCTCCCAATACTGAAATGGAGACTGTTGCCGGTGTACGTTTGGTTTTAATTACACATGGATCAAAGTTTCGGTGAGATTTGGGGTGCAGCAGAAGAAAAGCATGCTTAGATAAATCATTACCACCACCTCCCACCCCCCACCCCAACCC
>NW_019525123.1:3840601-3854771 GCF_002814215.2 Seriola lalandi dorsalis | reverse complement strand
CCACCCCACACACACACACACACACAAACACACCTCTCTCTTTCTCCTCTCCTGCTCTTTTTGTATCTTTCTCTCTCTCTCTCTCCTTT
The DNA here is from genome assembly GCF_002814215.2 of Seriola lalandi dorsalis. Classification (NCBI taxonomy): domain Eukaryota; kingdom Metazoa; phylum Chordata; class Actinopteri; order Carangiformes; family Carangidae; genus Seriola; species Seriola lalandi. Next base: position 3,854,682 of record NW_019525123.1, on the reverse strand, counting down.
TTTGTCCCGCTGATTCCATCTCCCACTCTCTCCTGCTCCTGTCCGTTTTTTCATCAAAAACACAAGCACGGCTTCAAGCCTTTTTTTTTTTTTTCCTTCCTGTCCTTTTTACATCTCAAACCAGTGAGCACAACCAGGTTTTAAAACTGTCAAAAGCAATATTCACCCACTGCACCTATTTCAAATGTTCCACTCTTAAAACACACCATATTTGTTGCTCAGGCTCATTTTATACCTTGGCTTTGATGCCACATGGTGAATTTCCATGAGGAAGCTAGTGCAAAGCTTAAGCGGACGCTGGCAAAGTCCAAAATGTTAAGCCACTTTTTTGGATGCCCTCCTTTTGCCCACTCTATATAATTTTTTGTGAACAACAGTATTCTTTCACAGGGTACATGGTAAATGTTTCAAAGGAGTTTCTTGTAGACTGTACACATTTGGCAGGTGTAGGCAGAGAGTCGAGAAAGAGTGTGTCAACTCCGGATCAAACTCTGAAAGTTAATGTAATAAATAGAGGTTGTAGTCTTGTTCTACAGGTTTGAAGACGATAGATCTGTTGTGTTTTTCTTTTTTGTGGTATTTTTTTCAGCTGACCCCTCCACGTTTTGGATTACTCAACAGCACATGCTAGGTTATGTTATAAGGAAGAAAATGTATTTTCTATACATATATAGCCGCTGCAGGCTCCTTTAGTGATAGATGATGTGAATACTTTCACCGATGGAAAAGGCTCTATAGTAGGCAACATTTCCAGCCAGTGTTCAGTTTAAGGACCCTCTGTTTGTGTGTACGTGCATGTATGCATGCTGTTAGTTTTCTGGGGCTACAACTCCTGACTCGAGCACTTTCTGTTCATTAGAGACTGGTATGAAAAAGATTAATTTAAGTGCTGACCGGTATCTTTCTCTTAAAGCCTGGGACCTGGCACAGAGCCAGATAATTATAGGCCCATTTGGGAATAAGAGTTCTAATGCTCTGGACTTTATGTACATGTGAATGGCTTTCATTAAACAATTTTGATGCTGATTTTATGGCCTAATTAAGGATACAGTATTGCAGAGACGCACCATAAGGGTATAGGTGTTTTGAACAAAGACAGGAGTGTTCAAACAACACCTCTGCTGGACTGCATTATGTGCATGTTGATGCATGTGTTTGCTGGTGCATGTTTATTTGAGAAACTTTCACTCTTTGTTATCCATCTGAGTCTGTAATTCCCCGAACCTGGGCCCAAGCGTCTCATCTTTTACACCATGTAAATGCCATTGTGAAGTGAAAATGAAGTGTGTGTGTGTGTGTGTGTGTGCGTGTTGCTTCTCTGCTAGGCAGTAACTCTCACTGACTCTACAGCACAAACTTTTTACCCTGATCTTTCAGCTGTGTCCTTCAGAAACAAAAAGCCCACTGTGCCCACATTGCTGAGATAAATTGTCTCTCCCTGTGTACAATTAGAAGTGTTAAAGAAAATTGAGTTGAGTTTTTGAGTTTGCATCAGAAGAGCAAGCATAAATGAATTGCCTCTCAACATGGAGGACTCGGAGGCCATTTTGCTTTGAGGGTCGTCCAAAAGTTGTTAGAGAAATTAGATTTTTTGTGCCCTTCTCTGTTCTATAATGAAGTTACACCCTGAATAGAGCTGCTTAGTAAAATTCGGGAAGAAAAAGAAAAATATGACAGTTTGCGAGTCATGGGTATTCCATCATCGATTTTATAATTTGAACAATTTGTTTAGCTGGATTTTTGGAGACATTAACGGTCTCTGAAGTTTAGTCGTTATCATGATTTTTCTCCCTCTGATTGTTTCTCTGTTGCCATCTCTGTCTCAAGCATTTGACCATTTGTTTAGCCATGAAGAGCACGGTGGGGAGGTGTGTGTGTGAGTGTGTGTGTTTGTGTGTGTGTGTGTGCACGAGTGTGTTTCTCTATGTGTGTATCCTTGCCCATTAGCCCTGTGCTCCATCATGTGTAAAGCTCCTTGTATGCCAGACGAAGCAGAAACACTAGGGCCTTTTCTGCATACTTTACTTTCTGTCATTTTTCCCCTTTCATTCCCTCTGTCCCTCACAAAAAGGAAAGGGAGATGGGATCTTATGGAGGTAATTATTTCTGAGAGCCCAGCCTGTCATCCATCCCTGCACCACCCCCCCACCCACACATCTCCATCCCTCTAAACACCCCCACCGCCACCACCCAACATGCATTAAAGAGGGAGGGAGAAGACCCTCTTTGTCTGAGTCCCCCTTTTAAACAAAAGACCTCTTAGACTTAGACTTAGAGAGACCAATAACACTTTTATCATGTGCATATGGGTGTATGTGTATGTATATGTGAGTGTGTGCATGTGTGTATCCAAAGCCATTTGTTTTCTCTGAGTGATAAGGCTCTGGGACATTTTTGATCCTAGCCAAATTAGTGTAGCTGTGCAACCCTTTTACATAGCAGCTGTAGGCTAAAAACTTAGCCTAATGGACACTTATCATCCCTATATGTGCTTGTATATGGATGTATGTGTGCATGTTTGTGTGTGTGTGTGTGTGTGTGTGTGTGTGTGTGTGTGTGTGTGTGCACGTCCAACAGGAAGTGATGTAATATGGGCAGAGAGCAAGTGTGCCATCTTGCTTGTTTCCAAGCCCGCTGACATTCCCTGTTTCCAAATTTACCAAACCCAAACTGTGTCTGAACGGAGTCAAAGAACCAAAAACACAGAAAACAATCATTCACTTTTCAATGTGGGAAAGGGCTTTGCCTTTTCCTGAGGAGCATTTCGATGTGATGACACCAAGGCATCTTTTGAGGTATTAGGTTTTCCCTCCTCCCTCACTTTCACTCCTTCATCTTGTCCTTTTTTTCCTCTGGGTGGTGGCGGTGGTTTTGCCATTCCAGCGGTTCTCTACTTTTTTCAAGAAGGTCTCTCCTCAGACAGAAGTCTATTTCAAGGGTTTGTCTCAGTAATTTGTGGCCATTACATAAACATTCATGGATGGCCGGAGGAGTGAGGGAAAGGATGCAACACACACCCAGATCTAGCTAACCACCAGAGTTAGCACAGTGGTGGCCATTTTCATTTTCAAGTCAGTATATCCGCAATAGGTGAGACCAGCTGACTGGCTCAACAAAGGACAGTTTTGTCCATTTTTAGTTACTGTGTTTGTGCTTCTCTTGCACATGCCATCCTTCTGATGCATTTATCCATTAGATATCTATGTTTAGAAGTGGCCTTAATAGGTTATAGCAACCGAATATATTGCATATTGATTTACTTACGTACGGCTAATTACCTACGGTTAAGAAATTATTTGTGACCTTTTCTTTCTTGTTGTGAAACAGGAAGTTACTTACATAAAAGGTAAAGTCTATGGATTTCAGTCAGGCGGGATCCATTCCTCGCATAATAAAATCTCGGAATGTTATTTTATGTGCCCAACATGCAGTTCTTGAGGAGAACTATTCTGATGAGAGTGATGTGATTTTACCCAAGAGGAGTTTTGTGAAGTATGTAGTTTTTTTTATTGCTGTGCAATTAGTTGGAGACAATACACTCGATTTTAAATCATTTGTCAAATCAAAATAAGACACATTCATATATGTATATTATTATATTTTCGGCAAGTAGCAATTTACCCCAAATTTCCCAAAACCATATTCTCTATGGCTGAGCGAGTAAAAGATGTGGTCATTTTTTGAATAATTCCATCCAAGCAAATTATAATTACTTTGCGGTCTGTGTGTGCACATAGAAAAAAAAGGGTAGCAGGCTGACTTGTGCCTCTGAAAAAAAAATGAGCTTCGTTCACCATAAACTATTTTTGAAATGGTGTGTCGGGGCGGTATGGGCTCAGGCCGATTGTTTTTCTTTGAGTTGAGCAGCTCTTTGGTGGAGGGGTATTACCCGAGCTAAATTGTTCCCTCATGTTTTCCGCCAAGGTTCTGTGCCCACCACACTGACAGTTATAATTTACAGAAATTGCACTGATTATCTGAATTAGCATACCTGACCAATGCCACATTAGTCTTATTTACAATACAAAGCCGTGGGGCTCTGAGGACGCATAGTAAATATGACTTAACCCTTTGAAGAGGGGCCTGGCGTCACAGGGCCAGGACGTCTTTCACGTCTGTGATATCACAAAGAGCTTCAGGCCCCGCTCCATATGGAGCTGAAAGCCACTGCAAGCTCCTGGAAAAGGAAGTGGTGGATGTAAAGTCCATATTGAAATCACAGGATTATTGCATGTTTTACCTCACTGTTTCTCTTTCCATATTTTTTCACTTCTCAGCTCTTGTCCCCTTCTCGTCTTGCCTTTTTTCTGCCTTCACTGCCCCCCACACCCCCACCCCTGCTCTTCTTTATTTTTTTTCTCCCTCACCTCCATTCTTTTCTCTCCTCGATACCCTCATACACCCTCTGTCCATTGACTCTTAACCACAGATGGACAAAACAATGGGCCATGTCACACAGCATTAAGACAAACAATCCGGTGATGGGAGGAGGGTTGTGTGGAGCCGGAGCCGCGGTAACCAGGCAATATGCTCGCTGGGTCCAGGCAGCCACTAATCTCAGACTGCATTGATACAATTCACAGATGGACATTTAAGGCAGCCTTTATGCACACAAACTCACACAAAGGAAAAAAGCAGAAAACATTACGTTAGGAGATAGTATTGTCAGGTAGAATTTTTTGCCATTCCCTGCAGCAGCTACTTCATCCATCAATGAGAGGTATGGAACTGATAGCAGCTATTGATTACCTATAGCCAAGGCTAATCGTCACTACCTGGAGGAAGCTGTGCAGCTATAGCAGCTGTCAGTGGCTTGTCGTATGTGTGTGCGTGAGCCTCCAGCAGTTCAGTGCCAATAGCTGCTCCTCTCCAATGTTTTCTTACAGAAGACAAATTGCCTAAAACCAAAACAGCATATGTGAAAAAAAAAACAAAAAAAACTCTGGACATTTCGTCTCTTTCCTGAATAACTGAAATGTATGTTTTGTCTGCCCAGGGAAACACTGAGAAACATGCTAACTTTCACCTCCCCACCTATGTGAATAAAACCCATCTCCCTCTCTCTGCCTTTCTTCATCTCCCTAATAGGAAATTTGAGCACACTGTGTGAGATTAAAGCAGAGAATCAATGCCTTGTGAGCAATCATTTCCAGACAAATCTCTTTCATCTTTTCTCTCCCCCCTCCCTCGTTCCCTCGTTCGTTTTCTCTCCCACCTCCTAATGCTAACAGGGGGTCCCATGTCATGACATCCCTTTTGCTTTTATCATGTCCTAATAACGTTCTGAAAATTGAGAGAGAAAGAGGAATGTGACAGAGAGGAAAAAGGATGCTGGGAAAAAAAGAACAAGAAATGGATAGACTTATAAAAATCCATTGAATGAGCTTGGGTCTCGATTTGTGCTTTGATGTGGATGTCTTTGTGCAAATTATACAAATATGCCCACTGCTTTAGTTATCGTGAAGCTCGTCATAAGATGCCATCTCCCTTTGCCATTTTTTTTGAAGGATAGAAGGTAAGAAGGACGACTGACAAGTTCATTTAGGGGCAATAAAAATATGCATTTTATAACATTTAGGTGACTGAAAAAAGAGGCAAAAAGATGGTGAACAGAAGGTGTTGTTTTGTTAAAGTGCACTTTGCAAAACATAGCCTGTACAGCGCAGTTAAATAAAATAGAAAACAAAGAGAATTTAAGGTATATGCAGAAAAGACACTGGTGTTTCTGCTTGGTTGGGTCCACAAGATGCTTTACCCACGATTGCACACAGGGCTAATGGGCAAGGATACATACACACACACACACACACACACACACACACACACACACACACACACACAACACACCTTGGCCAGGCCTTTGTTTCCAAAGCAGGTTAATGGAGAGTGAGGAAGAGGAGCGTTGCAATTTTCTGCTCTTTAGGCGCCAGAGAATTCTCTCCAGTGTAAGAGAGACCAGACTCTCAGCGTAATAGGCATTTTACACCCTCATCACCCCTTGCACACAAACACACACACACGCAAACATGAACACACACTCACCAGAAACGGGTGGGAGTGTAATAGGCATTCTATGGTGTGTATTGCCGGTCCCCAGAGTGCCAGTAAGTGTTAGACATGCATAGAGTTGGCAATGAGACAATCAGCATGCTGAAATTGAAACCTTGTCTGGAGTCACACAGGAGGGGAGGAAGAGGAGCGGAGCTGGGGTTGGGGTTGGGGGAGGTGGGGGGGTTGTGGGGTTTGGAGAGGAGAGGAGAGGAGCAAGGAGAAGATTAAATAAAATGAGCAGAGGAGCAGCGATGGGAGCACAGATGGCAGGAGAGAAGAGGATGAGGAAGTGGAATAAGAAGAGAGACGAGACAGAGGGAGAGGAAATAGGAACTGATGTTTGTTTAATTGCCTCATAAGTGATGACACAGATAATTATGTCGAAAAAAGAGATGTTCCTCTTAGGCAGGGCCAATGAGCAGCTGTATCTGTTTTTGTGCGTGTGTATGTGTGTGTGTCGCCCTGTCTCTCCCTATAGCCCCATCAACTGTCCCCTCCAGCCACATCAACTATAGGACACCATTAAAGCCTTACGGTTTGTGTCATATCAAATCATTCAGCTTAATTACAGAAAAACACGCAAAAACACACACACACATACACACACACACACAGGCTCACAAAGCACACACACTCACACAGATACACACACACACTCATCATTTGGAATCATTTTAATTACTCTGTAACATCCTTATTATTAATATCTCCGCTTCATATACCTGGGGATATGAAGACGAGAGCGTGTTCACCTATATTTCCTGTGTGTTTGCAGGCGTGTGTGTCCATGTGTGTGTAAGTGATGCTCCTTGACTTCATATCTAATTGTCTTTTTTAATGACAATACTCCACTGTGTGCTGGCTGTATGTAATGAGTCAGGGTGTGTCAAAGTGCAGGCCTGAGCTGTCTGCTTGAGTTAAGCTCTTCCCGTCTACTGTAGAAGCCTCCAGCGTACACACTTGCACACGCACATGTGGCACACACACTCGAAGAGACAGTATCAATGTGGGAGTTCCTGTATCTGACACGAGATTAAGAGGGCCAAGTGGAGGAACGTCGAAGAACTGCCCTGTTACATTTGCAAGAGGGGAAAAGGACCATCCTGTCACACACGCATGTGCACACACACACACACACACACACACACACACATGCAAGCATCCTGTGCTGTAAGTGAGCAGTAGCCTCCCTTGCATTATTCACAGTGGCCGAGTGATCGAAGCCTGGTTCAATAGCACTAAAGCGGCACATGCTGGAGAGATTTGTCTTACAAAACCTTGACACACACACAGGCGCACATATGCTCTCACACACATTGATTTTTGGTGGTGGGAATCTCCCAGGCTTTGGACGAAAGGCAGCGACGTGAGAGGGGTTTCCCCTGTCAGAGCAACCCCCTGACAGATGCACACATACACATCAGCACACTCTTTCTAAACCTTACACACACACACACACACACACACACACACACACAGTGCATAGGCCGATACTGGAAGTACATCTTTAATTCTCTCAAAATGAGAAATGATGATGCTGAGGTCAGGCGATAGCATGAATAAGAAAATGAAAGAAAAAAATTGGAGATGGGAGACGCAGGATCTGCCTCTTAGATCTGATGGGGTTTCATTTACAGGAAGATGAGCTGATGGTAAAATTAAAAGCAAGAAAAAAAAGTCTAACTGATCATGTTTCTTTTTTGCTGACTCTCCTTTTTTTGCATTTTACCATCAGGGGGCTTTTTGCAAGCGAGGCGGAAAAAAAAATCACACATTGCCTGATATGTCATATCTTTCCACTGCAGTGTGTGTTTTTCTCACACAGGCGTGTTCAATTTGAAGCCTTCACATGATTTGAATGGCGATTTTTTTTTTTTTTTTAACACATCACTCACTTCATTCAGTCTTCCTTTTTTCTTCAGAGCAGCACAAGCAGCCTGGCACATATCACCCCCTCTGGCATTTTTGACATATTAACATGTATCGACAAGCCAGCACTCTCATGCCTGTAAACACTGACGCACACATGCACACACCTTTGTCCCCTGAAGACATGTGATCAACCAGACCCAATCCCTTGTAATCATCTGGAACCCACACACACACACACATAGTTCCCCTTCAATCCCGGGTAATGGTTTGGGGCAGGGGGCTGAAGCGGGGGGCTTCTTTCCCTTAGCCCCAGTGTCTTAAGCTGCCATTGATTAAATGTTAACTGATATACTCAGCCCTGGCAATCTTGTTAGAGCTGGAGCAGGCAGGCAGCTAGACAGACAGTTTAGGACCTGCGTCCTCCTGATCAATAGCACAGATAAAGATTTCATCCATCAATGAGCTCCCAAAACAAAAGGTATCTGATACTTGATTAGGCCCGTGGGGACCCACACACACACACACGCACACATATATTTGAACATGAACACACACTCACATATTGCCACATGGGTTGAAGCACATGAAGAGATGACAAATACACACTCAGATCAGAAATAAATGCAGTGGGATAATAAAGATCTGTATTTAATTCTAAATAAGCATTCATTTCACACATGCACACACACACACACACACACACACACACACGCACACACACACACATACGCACAGAATATTTTGTCTACAATAACACCTCCACCAACCATTCTGAACTCAATCAGTTCCACACCTAATGGTGTAATTACAACAGATGCATACACACACACACACTCATACACACACACACACAGACACACACACACACATATGCAGAGTCAAGTTTGCAGATAAGGCAGCCCTGACTTTTCCTGAATGAAGGTTAATTATCCTGTGTTAGTTCACTTAGGTGTGTGTATTTGTTTGTCCGTGCAGGTTTATGTGCATCCTTTCTCAGTGGTATGTGTGTGTTACCTCAAATGCATGTGCATTTAGATCCTCAGAGCATGCCAAAGGCACCGCAAAACGGCTGAATCAATGTCCGGGCGACCACCACTGTTAAAGTGTATCAATAATGTTCCCCTATCTTCTTTCCCGGGTATTGTCACAGGGCGGTTTGAAAGTCCAAACCTAGCCACAATTAAAACTTAATTATAAATCAATATAGGGAGTCATTTGAATATTGATTTTTCTTTTTTCTTCAAATTGTTAACATACTCCCCACCCTGTCTACACTTTTCTCCTTTTTTTGTTACAACTTTAAAAAGAATCAATCCTTCCCTTTACAGTCATCAGAGAAGTACTTTGGCGTAATTGGAGCCAAAAACACAAAGGGATATCTTGATGAGGGTCGATACCCAGATGTGATCAGGGGGTAAAAAATGTCGCAGCCCCTAAAATTCTGATAGCTTTTCAAATGCACTTAATGATGCTTTGTGGCTGATCTCATTTTGGGGGTTTTTGGGTGACATTTGTTGTCACAATCCCAAAATGCATTTCCATAATTTTCACGGCTGACATTTACTTTGATATGACACTGTATCACAGCGCACTCCAAAAAATGATATCAAAGCAACCCGGTAACCTGCATTTCATTTGATTAAATGATATCTTTGCTGTTTTATTTTCCAGCTCAGCCATTTTGAGGGGCTGTGAGATTTTCAAGTGGCGTGTCAGGGGCCGGGAGTCTAATGCATGGAAACATGGAGCTTTCTGTTTTCTGACGGCTAGCAGAGATAAGGTAGAGATATGGCTCTAGCACTGGCTCAAATCTAAAACAGATCCCGCTGGGAGGGTTGGGGGAGTTAAGAAAGTGAAGGAAAGGAGATGGGGGGAAAAGGGAGGGGTGGAGGTAGCAAGAAAAGGGAATATTGTCAATCCTCTAAGTGTCTGGCGGTGTCTCTCTTTCTTTCCCTCTTTCTCTCACTCGTTCTCTCCCCCACTCTCCCTCAGTAATCTGATTTATTCGAAGCATATGTGTGCTGCTCTGTCTTTGTCTGCTTCTATTAGGGCCAGTGGGGGCCCATATGACATTGTTTAGCCAGTAATGAAATGGACATTTTTTGCATGTTTTTGAGAAAGTCAGAGGAAAGCCAACACTCCTTATTTGTAACCGTCTGTGAATACCATCTCCAGGGCAGTTGCCCCAGGTCTGTGTATTCATATGGGTGTGTGTGTGTGTGTGTGTGTGTGTATGTGTGTGTGTGTGTGTTTGTCTGTTGCATGTGAACATATGTGCCCATGTATTACAGGTTCCATGTGGTCATTTTGTAGATGATTCTGAGCAACCTAATGAATATTTGGGTTTGAAGATATTTCTCTTTTTCTTCCGTGACTCTATTCTTCTTATGTTGAAGAGTCTTGCCGTCCTCCCTAACCTCAACACATAATAAAGCCCTGATGATGCACACATTTTTGTTTTGTACACTCTTCTATGGCAAAAGACATATTACATGGACTTATTGTCATTATATGAAATTGTTATGTGCTAATGGCAGCTATGAGGCGCTAAAGACTCAACTGAAGCCCCCCATCAATAAGGAATGTAGTCATAGAAAAGCATAGGAAATGAATAGAATGAATGGAAACCTGGAGTAATTTTTTGCCATGTTTCTTTATGTGTAATTCAAACAAACATGCTATTATCCTATCTGAGAGTAAGACATTGAATGCAGCATGCATACAAATCATATTAAAAATAAAAACTAGTAAACATAATTCTTTAAAATGAAGATTATTCAAGCTTCTGTTGTGCTAAATTTTATTTTTAGTAAATAAATTGGTGAAAACTACGACATGACTTTTTCTGATCTTCTAACTGTATTGTTATCTGTCCTTTCTATCTGCTCAGATCTTTTCCTTTGATTTCCATCCAGGATTACAGTCTTGTTTTTGGTGGCGCTGAAAGCAGATGGTTTTTATGCAGCTAAAAACGGGACAGTAGCCCAATAGGATAAAGATCTGTTTAAGCATTATCCATTTGGCCACTGCCCGTCACAGGCCTATTTTAAGCATAGACGTGCGCACACACACTACACACACACACACATACACACACACACACACACAGACACAGCCATTCTCTTAAACCATGGCAGCCATTTTATTAGATTCCCTGTTTTCAGGCCTTGTATTAGTTCCCGAAAAATAAATAACCCTTGAATACATGACAAGGACCAGTCTGGTCAATTGGAAACTATATCTACCCTGCTGGTATCTTTGTTTACCAGTGTAGTGATGGATGGACAGATAGGGATAAATGAAGGCAAAGAGGAACAGATAGGATAGGTATATGGATGGATAGCTGTGTGAAAAGATATAAAAATAAATGGACAGATGGATAGATAGGTGGATAGACAAATGGATAGCTAGATAGACAGATGAATGCGTCGGTGAGATCTTGTTGGGCTGATAGAGTTGAGCAGGTATGCCGAGAAACAGCTGCTTTCTTCATTAGGTTCATCTATCGATCTCAGACCCTTGCTGTGTGTGTGTGTGTGTGTGTGTGTGTGTGTGTGTGTTTTTTGAGGGAGAGAGAGGGGAAAGACAGCAGCCTCTGTAGATAAGTGCTGGTAATAGAACAGAATGAATTCTTATCACAGAGATGGGAAGGCCATTAACCCTCAGCTTCTAGTTCTCTCTGTGTCTGTGTCTGGTAGACTCTCTCTCTCTTTCTCTCTTTCTGTTTCTCCCTCCCACCTCCTTCATTCTGGACCTGACAGGGTCACGTTTGCGAGTGTGTGTGATATTTCCACTATGTGTGTGACTCTCCAAGAGGGTGTGCGTGTTTGTGTGCGTGTGTGTATGTGTGTGTGTGTGTGTTTTGCGGCTGCCGCTGTGCGGACTGCCCCATCGGCCAGATGTTTATAATCAGGGGCTAGATAAATATTGGACCGAGGAATCATAAAAGACCAGGAAAAACAGAAAATAGAGAAAGAGATGGGGGGAGATGAAACAGAGGAGAGGAATCTTCTTTTCAAATTATTCCTAAATCCCTCAGTAAGCTTGCCGTGCCGCCTCCTCAATTCACCTACTCAGCCTAAGGTGATTCAAACAGCCGAAATGCAATATGGCTGTTGTGTAAGATGCAGGTGTTTGTGAGTGCGTGTGTGTGTTTGTGTGTATGTGTGTGGGTGTGTGTGTGTATGCACACTTGTGGAGGTGTACAGTAGGTGTGCTAGCCCATTGTATGAGACCAGGTGTTGCAGCAAATTTTTTTTTCCACTACTGAACCTTTTGAAGCCATACTTTTGTCCTGTGAAAACCTTTTGTATTTGCTATTAAAGAATCATTAGCATCATCCCCCCAAGTGTTCACAGCACCGAAAATGAAACCCCTCTTAACACAAAACAACAGTTTCTGTCTGCGCAGCAAGCAAGACACGCAAGCCTTTAATCTTGGCTATGTTTATTCATATGATTTTTTTTTTTTTTTTTCAAAAGAGTAATAGGTGTTTTGTTGGTCGCCTGCAAGACAGCGAAGCGGGCAATTTGAGCGAAAGAAAATACAATGAAGTGTCTCAGGAAGTCGTAATTGACAACAACAAAGCAAATTTGGAGCTGCTGATACAAGCATTTTTATACAAAAGTCATTTTTTCAGCTTTTATTCTGTCAGTTCAACTTATTGACATTCACACCAGGAGCGTATTAAATGTGACAATCCTATTGTCTGGCTTTCAGAGTGAAACCTGAAACAATAGATATTTTTTGCTGGTGTAATAAGTTCTCATGTGTTTTAAGCAATAAATGGGTGGGTGTGGGTGGATTGGAGCGTGTGGATGGAAACACGTGTGTTTGCTTGTGCTGGTGTGTGTATTTACATGTTAGCATGTGGGCTGTGGACCTCTGTGCATGAAATACATTGAACGCTGTGTGGGAGTAAATGTGTGTTATGTGCAGAGGGTTTCATGTGTAGGTGTGTGTGAGCATGTGCGGGTGTGTGTGTGTGCGTGTGTGTCAGTTATTCCCAGGCCCTGTGCAGGAGCTGTAGCCCCTCTCCGCTGGGTTGATGTTTAGTATTTTAGACATGCTACATTAACAACATCTGGTTAAGATCTAAATGCTTGTTAAACGCACTGAAATTCGGGGGGAAAGGTACAGGGAGAACGAGGGGAGAGAGGGGGGATAAAGAGGGAGACTAGGGTAAATAAAGATTTGAGGGTGAGAGAACAGGAGGGAGGGAGATCAGTAAGTCTGTAAGGTTATTACTCTGGCAGTATTACCACTGGCCCTTGACTGTGTGTGTGTGCGTGTGTGCACATGGCTGTGACTGTGTGGGATGGTGTAATGTTTCAAAGCTTTCCCCTTTAAAACCTACAGGCCAAACTAGAGCCACGCGCGCGGCGCAGGAATGTGACATCACAGGGCCCCTATTGCTCATATACACTTGCACACATGCAAACATGGTCTCACAGGGGACATGACCAGAGTTGTAAGAAGAAATCATCATCAACATCATGGCTAAGTGGTGGAGACATGGCAGTCATGGGTGTTACGCAAAACATTAAGGCTGCATTATTACCACAGAGATACCGGACATAGAGCATATCTAGTCTTTATTATTGTTTCTAGTTCATATGACACAACAGTACTGATAATAGCATACAGAGTCATAACAGCTATATAGTAACAGTTTCTCAGTCTAGTTGTTAGAGTATTTCTCATATATTTCTTATGATGTTTTCTTTGGCAGCAATTATGCTTTCAGTCGATGTTCCCCTTTCATTGTGTCCATGATTTAAGATAAACAATAATGTAAGAAAAAAGATTTTTTTTACTCCTTTACCTCTTTAATGAGCACCATCCTAGCCCTAAGGAAGCAAATTAGAGGCAGCTCAGCCGAGCTAATGAATTCAGCCATTTTGGAGCCTCCGTGTCCAGTTTCCCGGCATGGCATTGCTCTACGGTTGTGTGCTGTACAACTGAGTCCTCCACCGGGCACATAATGACCCGGCATGGTGGTTATGGGCCCTTAGGGGGAGATAGGAGGGGGAGAGAGTGATCTCAGAGCAGGTCATTATACAGCTAGAGGGCACACACACACACACACACACACGTGCGCACGCAAACGCACGCACATACACAAACACACTGCGCTGACACTTTCAATACATCCTCCA